>NC_056441.1:51398083-51585583 GCF_018296145.1 Oncorhynchus tshawytscha
AACAGGTTTAGTAGACCTTGAAATTACAGTGAAATGCTTACTTAAGGTTTAGTAGACCTTTAGTAGACAGTGAAATGCTTACTTACAAGCCATTAATCTTCAGGATTGGTGGGTTCCCTGCGGGACGGTTGAGCTAACGTAGGCTAATGCGATTAGCATGAGGTTGTAAGTAACAAGAACATTTCCCAGGACATAGACATATCTGATATTGGCAGAAAGCTTAAATTATTGTTAATCTAACTGCACTGTCCAATTTACAGTAGCTATTACAGTGAAATAATACCACGCTATTGTTTGAGGAGAGTGCACCGTTTTGAACATGAAAAGTTATAAATAAACAAATTAGGCATTTTTTGGGCAGGCTTGATACAAAAACTAACAGAAATGCAATGGTTCATTGCATCAGTCTATAACTGAACATACACTGCTGCCATCTAGTGGCCACAATCGAAATTGCACTTGGGCTGGAATGCTACATTATGGCCTTTCTCTTGCATTTCAAAGATGATAGTACAAAAAAATGGTTGGTTATTTCTTTGTATTATCTTTTACCAGATCTAATGTGTTGTATTCTCCTACATTCCTTTCTCATTTCCACAAACAACAAAGTGTTTCCTTTCAAATGGTACCAAGAAAATTCATATCCCTGCTTCAATGCCTGAGCTACAGGCAGTTTGATTTGTGTATGTCATTTTAGGCGAAAATTGAAAAAAAGGGGCCAATCTTTAAGAGATTTTAACCAAAAATGCAGTTTTAAGAAAATCAATAAAAAAAAGTAAGAGATAAGACTAACAAATAATTAAATTAAATAACAATAGTGGGGCTATATACAGGGGGTACCGGTACAGAGTCAATGTGTCAATGTGCGGGGGCACTGGTGTCGAGGTAATTGAGGTAATTATGTACATGTAGGTAGAGTTATTAAAGTGGTTATGCATAGATAACAACAGAGAGTAGCAGCATCGTAGGAGGGGGGAGGGCAATGCAAATAGTCTGGGTAGCAATTTGATTACCTGTTCAGGAGTCTTATGGCTTGGGGGTAGAAGCTGTTTAGAAACCTCTTGGACCTAGACTAGGCTCGGTACCGCTTGCCGTGCGGTAGCAGACAGAACAGTCTATGACTTGGGTGACTGGAGTCTTTAACCATTTTTAGGGCCTTCCTCTGACACTGCCTGATATAGATGTCCTGGATGGCAGGAAGCTTGGCCTCTGTGATGTACTAGGTACTTGGTCGGAGGCCGAGCAGTTGCCATAACAAGCGGTGATGCAACCCGTCAAGATGCTCTCGATGGTGCAGCTGTTAAACCCTTTGTGGATCTGAGGATCCATGCCAAATCTTTTCAGTCTCCTGAGGGGGAATAGGTTTTGTCGTGCCCTCTTCACAATTGTCTTGGTGTGCTTGGACCATGCTAGTTTGTTGGTGATGTGGACGCCAAGGAACTAGAAGCTCTCAAACTTCTCCACTACAGCCCCGTCGATAAGAATGGGGGCATGCTCGGTCCACTTCTTCCTGTAGTCCACAATCATCTCCTTCATCTTGATCACTTCGAGTGAGAGGTTGTTGTCCTTGCACCCCATGGTCAGGTCTCTGACCTCCTCCCTTTAGGCTGTCTCATCGTTGTCGGTGATCAGGCCTACCACTGTTGTGTCATTAGCAAACTTAATGATGGTGTTGGAGTCGTGCCTGGCCGTTCAGTCATGAGTGAACAGGGAGTACAGGAGGGGTCTGAGCACGCACCCCTGAGGGGCCCCCTTGTTGAGGATCAGCGTGGGGGATATTTTGTTATTTTGTTTCCTACCCTTACCACCTTACCACCTGGGATGGTCCAGGATCCAGTTGCAGAGGGAGGTGCTTAGTCCTAGGGTCCTTAGCTTAGTGATGAGCTTTGAGGGCACTATGGTGTTGAACGCTGAGCTGTAGTCAATGAATTGCATTCTCACATAGGTGTTCCTTTTGTCCAGGTGGAAAAGGGCAGTGTGGAGAGCAATAGAGATTGCATCAGCTGTGGATCTGTTGGTGCGGTATGCAAATTGGTGTGGGCCTAGGTTTTCTGGGATAATGGTGTTGATGTGAGCCATTACCAGCTTTTCAAAGTACTTCATGGCTACAGACGTGAATGCTACAGGTCAGTAGTCATTTAGGCAGGTTATCTTAGTGTTCTTGGGCACAGGGACTATGGTGGTCTGCTTGAAACATCTTGGTATTACAGACTCAGACAGGGAGAGGTTGAAAATATCAGTGAAGACACTTGCCAGTTGGTAAGCACATGCTATGAGTACACGTCCTGGTAATCCGACTGGCCCAGCGACCTTGTGAATGTTGACCTGTTTAAAGGTCTTACTCACGGAGAGCGTGATCACAAAGTTGAACGGAACAGCTGATGCTCTCATGCATGTTTTGGTGTTACTTGCTTCGAAGCGAGCATAATAGTTATTTAGATCGTCTGGGAGGCTTGTGTCACTGGGCAGCTCTCAGCTGTGATTCCCTTTATAGTCTGTTATAGTTTGCAAGCCCTGCCTCATCCGACGAGTGTCAGAGCCGGTGTAGTACGATTCGATCTTAGTCCTGTATTTACAGTTTGCCTGTTTCATGGTTCGTCGGAGGGCATAGCAGGATTTCTTATAAGCTTCCGGGTTAGAGTCCTGCTCCTTGAAAGTGGCTCTTTACCCTTTAGCTCAGTGCGAATGTTGCCTGTAATCCATGGCTTCTGGTTGGGGTATTTAAGTACAGTCACTGTGGGGACGACATCATCAATGCACTTATTGATGAAGCCAGTGAAATATGTGGTGAACTCCTCAATGCCATCAGATGAATCCCGGAACATATTCCAGTCTGTGCTAGCAAAACAGTCCTGTAGTTTAGCATCTGTTTCATCTGACCACTTTTTTATAGACCGAGTTACTGGTGCTTCCTGCTTTAATTTTAGCTTGTAAGCAGGAATCAGGAGGATAGAGTTATCGTCAGATTTGCCAAATGGAGGGTGAGGGAGAGCTTTGTACGCGTCTCTGTGTGTGGAGTAAAAGTGGTCTATAATTTTTTTCCCTCTGGTTGGACATTTAACATGCTGATAGAATTTAGGTAAAACTAAATTCCTTGCATTAAAGTCCCCGGCCACTAGGAGCTCAGCCTCTGGATGACCGTTTTCATGTTTGTTTATGGTGGAATACAGCTTATTGATATCGGTTTTAGTGCCAGCCTCGGTCTGTGGTTGTATGTAGACAGCTACAAAAAATACAGTTGAAAACTCTCTGGGTAGATAGTGTGGTCGACAGCTTATCATGATATACTCTACCTCAGGCGAGTAAAACCTTGAGATTTCTTTAGATATCGTGCACCAGCTATTGTTTACAAATATGCATAGGCCCCCGCCCCGTGTCTTACCAAAGGCTGCTGTTCTGTCCTGCCGATAGAGTGTATAACCCGCCAGCTGTATGTTCTTAATGTCGTCGTTCAGCCACAAATCTGTGAAACATAAGATATTAAAGTTTTGAATGTCAAGTTGGTAGGATATACGTGCTTTCAGTTCGTCCCATTTATTTTCCAGCGATTGAACGTTAGCTAGCAGAACAGAAGGCAAGGGTAGGTTAGCCACTTTTCGCCTGATCCTCACAAGGAATCCCTATCTCTTTCTGCGAAACCTACATTTCCTTTTCCAGCAAATCATGGGGATCTGGGCCTGGTTGGGTGTCTGTAGTATATCTCTCACGTTAAACTCATTGAAGAAGAACTCCTCATCCAATTTGAGGTGAGTAATCCCAGTTCAGATGTCCGGAAGCTCTTTTCGGTCACGGTAGCAGCAACATTAAATACAAAACAAGTTACGAACAACGCGAAAAAACAAACAAATTATCATGGTTGGTTAAGAGCCGATAAGACGGCAGCTCTACCCTCCGGCGCCATCTCTCCCTATCCCAGTCTGCTGACCCCACATGCTTCAAGATGGCCACCATTGTTCCTGTACCCAAGAATGCAAAGGTAACTGAACTAAATGACTATCGTCCCATAGCACTCACTTCTGTCATCATGAAGTGATTTGAGAGACTAGTCAAGGACCATGTCACCTCCACCTTCCCTGTCACCCTAGACCCACTTCAATTTGCTTACCGCCCCAATAGGTCCACAGATGATGCAATCGCCACCACACTGCACACTGCCTTATCCCATCTGGACAAGAGGAATACTTATGTAAGAATGCTATTCATTGACTACTTCTCAGCATTCAACAACATAGTACCCTCTGAGCTCATCATTAAGCTTGAGGCCCTGGGTCTCATCCCCCCTGTGCAAATGTGTCCTGGACTTCTTGACGGTCCGCTCTCAGGTGGTGAAGGTAGGAAACAACATCTCCACTTTGCTGATCCTCAACACTGGGGCCCCACAAGGGTGCATGCTCAGCCCCTCCTGTATACCCTGTTCACCCATGATTTTGTGGCCATGCACGCGTCCAACTCAATCCTCAAGGATGCAGACAACACAACAGTAGTAGGCTTGATTACCAACAACGACGAGACAGCCTATAGGGAGGAGATGAGGGCTCTCAGAGTGTGGTGTCAGGAAAACAACCTCTCACTCAACGTCAACAAAAAACAAAGGAGATGATCATGGACTTTAGGAAACAGCAGAGGGAGCACCCACCTATCCACATCAACAGGACAATAGTGGAGAAGGTGGACAGTTTTAAGTTCCTAAGGGTACACCACACAGACAGTTTGGTGAAGAAGGCGCAATTGCGCCTCTTCAATCTTAGGAGGCTGAAGAAATTTGGCTTATCACCTAAAACCCGCACAAACTTTTACAGATGCACAATTGAGAGCATCCTGCCGGGCTGTATCACCGCCTGGTACGCCAACTGCACCGCCCACAACTGCAGGGCTCTCCAGAGAGTGGTGCGGTCTGCACAACGCATCACCGGGGGCAAACTGCCTGCCATCCAGGACATCTACAGCATCCGATGTCACAGGAAGGCCAAAACGATAATTAAGGACAGCAACGACCCATGCCACTGCCTGTTCACCCCGCTACCATCCAGAAAGCTAGGTCAATACAGGTGCATGAAAGCTGGGACCAAGAGACTGAAAAACTGCTTCTATCTTAAGGCCATCAGACTGTAAAACATCCATCACTAACACAGAGAGGCTGCTGCCTACATACAGACTTGAAAACATTGGCCACTTGAATAAATGGATCAATAGTCACTTTAAAAATGTTTACATATCTTGCATTTCTTGTCTCATATGTACACCACCGTTCAAAAGTTTGGGGTCACTTAGAAATGTCCTTGTTTTTGAAAGAAAAGCACATTTTTCGCCCATTAAAATAACATCAAATGAATCAGAAATACAGTGTGGACATTGTTAATGTTGTAAATGACTATAGTAGCTGGAAACGGCAGATTTTTTTATGGAATATCTACATAGGCATACAGAGGCCCATTATCAGCAACCATCACTCCTGTGTTCCAATGGCACGTTGTGTTAGCTAATCCAAGTTTATAATTTTAAAAGGCTAATTGGTCATTAGAAAACCCTTTTGCAATTATGTTAGCACAGCTGAAAACTGTTGTTCTGATTAAAGAAGCAATAGAACTGGCCTTCTTTAGACTAACGCAAACTGGCTCTAATCCCAGAGTCGCCTCTCATCCCAGAGTCGCCTCTTCACTGATAAATTTGATGTTATTTTTAATGGACCAAAAAAATAGCTTTTCTTTAAAAAAAAGGACATTTCTAAGTGACCCCAAACGTTTGAACGGTAGTGTATATACTGTATATTATACCATCTATTGTGTCTCGCCTATGCCACTCTGTCAGAGCTCATCCATATATTTATATTTATATACTTATTCTATTCCTTTACTTAGATTTGTGCATTTTAGGTCGTTGTCGTGGAATTGTCAGATTACTCTTTAGATATTGCCGCACTGTCGGAACTAGAAGCACAAGCATTTCGCTACACTCGCAATAACATCCCGTAACCATGTGCATGTGACCAATGAAAATTTGATTTGATCTGATAATAATTGTAATAATAACAATAAGGAGATCAAGAGAAACGAGGGAACACTGCATTTATATTAAATGTGACAAACAGGTGCTTTTACATTACAATATAATTTTGCTGCCCGCTTGGAACAGTGTAAACCACACTAATTCAAATATAAGCAATACCAGCCTGTTCTAACGGGGGGAAAAACATTGTAAAGCTTTTATTACAGCATAGCAAAGATTAAAAACAACCAAATATGTGAAATTGCTTCATCCAACATTTTGCCATTGTTTGGTGCTCACGGAATCAGTGGGCTATTTAAAAAAAAAACACCCAGACAGGCAAAAGAAGTAGGATCTGTCTTATTTCTGTAGATGTAGTACTAGTCAAAAGATTGGACACACCTACTCATTCAAGGGTTTTTCTTTATTTGTACTATTTTCTACATTGTATAATAATAGGGAAGACATCAAAACTATGAATTACACATTTGGAATCATGTAGTAACCATTAAAGTGTTAAACAAATTAAAATATATGTATATTTTAGACCGTTCAAAGTAGCCACCCTTTGCCTTGATGACAGCTTTGCATTCTCTCAGCCAGCTTCATGAGGTAGTCACCTGGAATGTTTTTCCAACCGTCTTGAAGGAGTTCCCTCATATGATCATATGCATTTCTTTCACTCTGCACTCCAACTCATCCCAAACCATCTTAATTGGGTTCAGGTCAGGTGATTGTGGAGGCCAGGTCATCTGATGCAGCACTCCATCACTCTCCTTCTTGGTCAAATAGCCCTTACACAGCCTGGAGGTGTGTTTTGGGTCATTGTCCTGTTGAAAAACAAATGATATTCCCACTAAGCGCAAACCAGATGGACGGTGTATCGCTGCAGGATGCTGTGGTAGTCATGCTGGTTAAGTGTGCCTTGATTTCTAAATAAATCACTGACAGTGTCATTAGCAAAGTACCCCCACGCCATCACATCTCCTCCTCCATGCTTCATGGTGGAAACCACACATGCAGAGATAATCCATTCACCTACTCTGCGTGAACGGATGACAGCGGTTGGAACCAAAAATCTCAAATTTGGACAAATCTCCAGACCAAAGGACAAATCTCCACCTGTCTAATGTCCATTTCTCATGTTTCTTGGCCCAAGCAAGTCTCTTCTTTGTATGGATGTCCTTTAATAGTGGTTTCTTTGCAACAATTTGACCATGAAGGCCTGATTCACACAGTCTCCTCTGAAAAATTGATGTTGAGACATGTCTGTTACTTGAACTCTGTGAGGTGCAATCTGAGATGCAGTTAATTGCCGATTTCTGAGGCTGGTAACTCTAATTAACTTATCCTCTGCAGCAGAGGTAACTCTGGGTCTTCCTTTCCTGTGGAGGTCCTTATGAGAGCCAGTTTCATCATAGCGCTTGATGTGATTTTGCGACTGCACTTGAAGAAACTGTCAATGTCTTAAAGTAATGATGGACTGTCATTTCTCTTTGCTTGTTTGAGCTGTTCTTGTCATGATAAGGACTTCATCTTTTACAAAATAGGGCTATCTTCTGTATACCACCCCTACTGTACCTTGTGTTGTGATGACTCATTGGCTCAAACGCATTAAGAGGGAAAGAAATTCCACAAATAAACGTTTAACAAGGCACACCTGTTAATTGAAATGCATTCCAGGTGACTACCTCATGAAGCTGGTTGAGAGAATGCCAAGAGTTTGCAAGCTGTCAAGACTAAAGGTGACTACTTTGAAGAATCTCAAATCTAATTTATATTTTGATTCATTTAACGCTTTTTTATTATGTAGAAAATAGTAAAAATAAAGAAGAACCCTGGGATGAGTAGGTGTGTCCAAACTTTTGACTGGTACTGTATATGCATGACTTACAAAGCCAAGCACATTTAACAGTTATGTTTAAAGAGATGGGTGGGGCTAAAGCTATAAAGGGTGTGAACAATGTTGAATGGGTGTAGACAAAGAAGGGCTATGCAGTTGGTACCAAAACATTCAAGGGCCATTTTCTCAAAACTGAGTTTATAAGTTGATCAACTTTCAAAGCAGAATTACTTTCCCCTTGATCCTCAGCTGTAATCTATGATATTCCATTTTCTAGCTATGAGTTTCTACTTTTATCCAATGTAAAAAAAACACACTTTCAAATTTTGCTACATAAGACCGAATTGAGCCGGTCGGTCACAGTTAGGCTATTGATTATAGGCCTAATTAAGTTGTGGTTTCCACTCTCCTCAATTGTCTTAGACATTTAGGCTAAGGCAAGGGCTGTTTCCTTGTCTATGCTGCTGCTGCCTCCGCCACATTGTTCTCAATCCCAATATGCTGGTTAACTTTGCTATTACGTACATAGCAACGTAGGGAAAGGTGCCAATTCTACGGGGGACACTGAAGATGATGTTTCAGAACCGTGGACATCGACCGTATCCAACTCGGGAGAAAGCGCATTTGTTCTAAAACAATATTAGAATATTAGTGTCGCGCCATTATTTTTTTACATAGTATAACCACATACAATGTCAGTATCACATGTCTCAGAGTGATGGACTGTGCCATCCTCGTTGCCTCCTCAATGGACTAGTCCACTGAGACAGGCGCAAGTCAGACACTTGTCTTGTGCACCTTATAAAAAAAAGATTACAAAAATTTGCGACTGCTCGACTAAAGAAATCTCGGTCGACCGACAGCCTAATCGGCCAAACAATCGCCCAGTCGACTAAACGGGGTCAGCCCTACAGTTCTTCCCCCTCTCTGATAGAGTGGTAGGGAGGCAGGAGGGCAGATTGGACGGAGGAAAGCTGGGAGATGCTACAATATATAATAATATCGTAAATATAATAATAATAATAATAATAATAATATGCCATTTAGCAGAGGCTCTATATCGTATTATGTGACACAAGGACAAGCCAGAGATGCCTGGTGAAAGGGTGACCAGGAAAATACAGGTGAAGCCCGGCCCCTCTGTCTCCCTAGTCAGCTCTCCTCAGTCCAGCACTCAACTTAGATCTCTCGCCGCACTCACCTCCCTCATCCGTCTGGCTGTGACCCCTTTGAGGCATGCTGAGGAGGGACGCTGCCTTTGACAGGGCTTTGATGTCCCTGTCTCTCTCTCTCTCTCTCTCTCTCTCTCTATCTCTCTCTCTCCCTCTCTCTCTCTCTCTCTCTCTCTCTCTCTCTCTCTCTCTCTCTCTCTCCCTCTCTCTCTCTCTCTCTCTCTCTCCTCTATCCCTCTCTCTCTCTCTCTCTCTCTCTCTCTCTCTCTCTCTATCTCTCTCTCTCTCTCTCTCTCTCTCTCTCTCTCTCTCTCTCTCTCTCTCTCTCTCTCTCTCTCTCTCTCTCTCTCTCTCTCTCTCTCTCCCTCTCTCTCTCCTGTTTTAAAGTTTCATGTGTTTTCTCTGCTCAAGTACTAAGGGACTCCTCAGAAATGGCTTTACTCCTCAGAAATGGCTTTGGTTGCAGAAACACCAGAGTGGTTAGAGTGTGTGAGTAGAGTGTGTGTGTGTGTATCTGTGTGTATATGTGTGTGTATATTGTGGCGGGGGGTTAAGTGGTTTGTAGTGGGGCGGGGTGGAGGGTGAGGGAGCAATCTGATGTCGAAGTGGTGTTTACACGAGCGAGCGCAGCCACAGACAAATGTAGCCATTAATACAAAAAAAAACATTCTTCTCTATCATTCTTGCCTCCTGCACTCTCTCGCTCAGTCCTCCCTCACCTACCCACCCCCTTCAGCCCAGCCCAGATCAGATACACACACTAACACATACCTGGAAAGCACTGTTTTCAATGTCTCTCTCCTGAATGCTTCTACACATCAGCTCACACATGCAATAACAGAGGCGAGGACACTCGCCAAGCTCATCTCCAAGCTCATCGATAAGCATACATCAGAGCTGTGGTGCATTACCACCGGTATTGACAAGTGGAGTGAGTGTGTGTGTATGTGTGTGTGTGTGTATGGTGTTTGTTCCGGGTTGTGCATGTGATCGATCTGCTGTGCGTTTCAGACCCTGGGTTCAGGCCCCTGGGGCACCCATGTGTGTGCTCAGCCTATTAAACAATTACATACACTCAAGGTGGTCACCTCCCAACCTGACACACACACACACACACACAAAACAATGTTGTGTTGATAGGTAGGCCGGCTAAGCACTGCTGGATGGGGGGGGACGAAGAGGATGAGAGAGAGAGAGGAGAGGGAGAAGGGAGTAACTCCCTCAGCGGCTGCCGTGTGTCTTTAGCCATCTGCTGGCATGGGCTAGGCCTAAATTAATTAGCTCAACTCATTACAATTTTGCAAGGGCCCTCCAGCCCAAACCAGACGGTGTGCAGAGCAGACAACAGCTAATACCTCTGTATCTCCGTCTCTATCTCCACCTCTATCTCCCCATCCCTCTTTTTCTCTCTCTCTCTTGGATCTCCCTCTATCTCTTCATCTACTTCTAGCTACAGCCCAGTCATATTCCACTCCCAAACATTCAGTGTCTGCAGAGAGCATCACTCCCCACCAGTCCAGACGAACCAACCCACACCCGGACTCACAGTGATGACATCAGAGAGAAGGATATTTTATTATATCAAAAAGGGTCAAAAACAACACAGCCACATGGACACAAACACACACACTTAAAAACACACACACAGGCGTGTGTGCATGTCAACACACCAACTTACACACATCACAACCATCTACCCTTTCCATCTTTTGGGTTTATCAACACAACTGTGAGGGGTCCTTAAACATACACATGCAAACACACATTGCTCTGTTTAAGCTGTTCTGCTGCTCTCTCTTGCTTCTCCCCCTCTCTCTATCTTCTCCTCCATGTCCAGGGGGAGCGCTCAATGCCACCAAAGAGATGACAGATGGGGCTCAACATCATCCAGCAGAGAGAGAGAGCGAGAGAGAGAGAGAGAGAGAGAGAGAGAGAGAGAGAGAGAGAGAGAGAGAGAGAGAGAGAGGGAGGGAGGGAGCATTCATTATTTACATCACTTGGTATTGGAATATTAATGCTAAAAGCAATCGGGCGACCCTTCATTAAATTAACTGGAGATGTAGGTACCGAGGGAGAGAGAAGAGAGAGGAGAGAGGAGAGAGGAGAGCGAGCGAAGTATTGAGGAGAGAGAGGGAGAGATAGAGAGAGACAGTAGGAGAGGAGAGAGACCCATGCTGTTAAAAGGCCCCTAAAATTAGTGAAGCACAAACGCCTCCATTAAGACGGCCTGGACGGCAATCCCTCCCTCACCTCCTCCCACCATCCCCCTCTACTCTCCTCTTTTCTGAGCACTCTCCTCTTTTACACACCTCACACTCTCACACACACACACACACACAAATCATTGCACTCGCTCTTCACAAGTGCCCGTGTGCAGCCTCTTTGCAAATATGCATTTTCTGTGCTGTTCCTCTTAAGTGCCTGTTGAAAGTTTAAACGTAGTGGCAGAATGGGGCTCTTGTCCCGGTGCACAACTCTCAGAGGAATTCCATTCAGTCTCACACTCTTTCACTCTGCCTACCAGCAGCCACAACTTTTCTCTCTCCATCTCCCTCTCATCACTATCCCCTGTTTCCTTTCCTCCATCGATGAGAATAGCCCCGAGCCAAATATTGTGGGACTGCCCACGTGAACATTCACGCACGCAGAATGCACACATGCTCACACACGCGCTTATGTGCTCGCGCGTACGCAACACACACTCACACACAGATTATAGACATACTGTCACGTTCTGACCTTAGTTCTTTTATTATGTCTTTGTATTAGTATGGTCAGGGCGTGAGTTGGGTGGGTTGTCTATGTTCCTTTTTCTATGTTTTGAGATTTCTGTGTTTGGCCTGGTATGGTTCTCAATCAGAGGCAGCTGTTTATCCCTGATTGAGAACCATATTGTAAGGTCCTGGGTGTCGTGAGGGTGAAATCAGGCGCAGGAAAGCAGAGTTCAATAAAGTGCTTTTTCTTTAATGCACACACGGTGAACTACGGTCACCCCACTTACGGGTGCTCAAACCAAATGCCCCAGACACAGGGAAACGAAAACAGTCTCGCATTAAATACACGAACATGTACATCTAATGCAAACACCAGGGATACAATAATCAATCCCGCACAAAGAACCAGGCGGGCCGGCTGACTAATAAAGCCTCACTAATTATAACCAACTCAAAACAGGTGTACTCAATAAACACATAAGGAGGGGGAGAAAAGAATCAGTGGCCGCCAGTAGGCCGGCGAGCGCCACCCGAACGGGAAGGGGAGCCACCTTCGGTCGGAGTCGTGACACATATTTAGGTAGCCTGGTTTCACTTTTGAGTTGTGGGTGATTATTTTCTGTGTTAGTGTTTCCGGGACCGTTTCGTTTCTTTCAATTTGTTATTTTGTATTTTTGTAGTGTTCAGATTGTCTTATTAAAATGGACACTTACAACGCTGCAAATTGGTCCAATCTCTCTTACTCCTCATCAGAGGAAGACGACGAACATTACACATACCCACGCTCTTAGAAAAAAAAGGGTTATTTGGCTGTCCCCATAGAAGAACCCTTTTTGGTTCCAGGTAGAACACTGTGGAAATAGTTCTACATGGAACCTTAAAGACCTTACCTGGGTTCTTCAAAGGGTTTTGCTTGGGGGACAGCCAAATAACCTTTTTAGGTTCTAGGTGGCACCTTTTTTTCTTTCTTCGAATGAGTGGACACACATGCAACACAAACACACACAGTGCCACACACACACTGAGCATGGCAGAATCTCTCTTACTTAGCAACACATTGCGTCCGCGTGGAGCGCGCTGTTGACTTCTGGAGAGAACAACATACATTCATCTCCCCGTGTTATCCACTGACGCCGCAATTACCAAACCCTCCACCTGTCTGTCAGCATTCCTCAGCTGGCATGGAATGCTGCAAATATATGGATGGATGTAGGCAGTACACATACATGCTTGTTTTTGGTATGTGTGTGTGTGTATGTGTCGGTGTTTGCATGCTACAATATTGTGATATGGCCTGTATGTCTGGAATACATGGCATGTGTCATAACGTGTGTGAGTGTGCATGTGTGTGTGTGTGTTCTTTTCTTCTCAAGAAAGTGAGGAAGAGAGAAAAAGCTGCCATCTGCCAGAACCTGGGCCTGTTCTTTTCCCACTGCCCACATACAGTATAGCGCCCCTCCTCTCTCAATACCCACCTCTCTCTTTCTCCTCATCCCTCTCTCCTTATCCCTACCGCTAAGTTGCCAGATGAGGAATATCCTGCCCTCTTCTGATTTATTTTCCAGAGATCTCAGGCGTGTCTTAAATTTGTTTGGAAATATTAAACATGCAACAGTATTTTACCATAGGTTACTGTTGGTCTATAACACAGATGTCAATATCTAGTCCCACTACAGAGAGGACTTGGTTTGCTATTGGCCCACTACAGAGAGGACTTGGCTTGCTATTGGCCTACTACAGAGAGGGCTTGGTTCGCTATTGGGCCACTACAGAGAGGACTTGGTTTGCTATTGGTCCACTACAGAGAGGATTTGGTTTGCTATTGGCCCACTACAGAGAGGACTTGGTTCGCTATTGGTCCACTACAGAGAGGACTTGGTTCGCTATTGGTCCACTACAGAGAGAATTTGGTTTGATTTTGGCCCACTACAGAGAGGACTTGATTTACTATTGGTCCACTACAGAGAGAATTTGGTTTGATTTTGGCCCACTACAGAGAGGACTTGATTTGCAATTGGCCCACTACAGAGAGGACTTGATTTTCTATTGGCCCACTACAAGACCAACATTGGCAGTTCACTTAGGGACAGAGGGAGAGAGATCCTCCTAACATGCAATGATGGAGATGATGAAGACAATGAATTCAAATCATTCAAATATGGTTGAATTAGACCACATCTCATTGGTTAAAAAAAATAGCTTTGATTCCAGACGCAAATCAAGTCCCCAAGATACGAATGAGCACTGCAATAACAGAGAAAACCCTCGTCACTTAAAACAGTCTTCTCAGTCAGCTCATCTGAGAGCAGCCTACCAACCAAACTGATCTATATTGGCCAGGCAAAGACCCACTGTTATACAACCCATCAGAATCAACTAAAACCTACTACAAAACAACATGACCAATAGTGGGACTGTGGGAATATGGGACTATGGGACACTAGACCAAAATGTTGATAAAATAGAATGTTGATCTTTTATATATACTTATACAAACCTTCCATCTCCAAAGCAGAAACTATTCAGGAAGAAACTGCCATATTTTCCCATTAACCCAACATACAATTATGAAAATTCATGCCATAGAGAGGCTTTTAATTCTCTATTTTGGTTAGGCCAGGGTGTGACTAGGGTCGGCATTCTATATCCTTTTTTCTATGTTTTGTATTTCTATGTCTTGGCCTGGTATGGTTCTCAATCAGAGACAGCTGTCTATCGTTGTCTCTGATTGAGAACCATACTTGGGTACCCTTTTCCCCCACCTGTTTTGTGGGAAGTTAACTTTGTAGTTGTTCAGGGCACATAGCCCAAAGTTTCACGGTTGTTTTTTTGTTCTTCGTTTTGGCGGGGTCATTTTTAAATAAAGTTCAAATATACACTTACCATGCTGCACCTTGGTCCAGTCCTTCAGCCAGCCGTGACATAACTTCCCACCACCAACAGACCAAGCAGCATGGTAAGGTGGACTCCTGGACATGGGAGGACGTTCTGGATGACAAGGGAGTCTACACATGGGAGGAGATCCTGGCGGGAAGGGATCGCCTTCCATGGGAACAGGTGGAGGCAGCTAGGAGAGCAGAGGCAGCCGGAGAGAGGAACCAGTGGTATGTGGGAATACGGCTGGCAAGGAAGCCCGAGAGGCAGCCCCAATTTTTTTTTTTTTTTTGGGGGCACACGGGGAGTGTGGCAGAGTCAGGAAGCAGACCTGAGCCAACTCCCCGTGCTTACCGTGGCGAGCATGGGACTGGTCAGGCCCCGTGCTATGGGGTGATGGGCACGGTACCGAGGCGGAGTATTCACAGGCCGGTATGCTCGGTGCCAGCGTCCCGCATTTCCCGGGTGGAAGCTGGCATCCAGCCAGAACGGGTGGGGCCAGCTCTGCGCTCGAGACCGCCAGTGCGCCTCCATGGCTCTGTGTATCCGGTGCCTCAGCTATGCACCAGGCCTCCGGTGGCAGCCCCACGCACCAGGCGGTCTCTCTGTCTCCTCCCTCCAGGTGCTCCCGCCTGTCCGGAGCTGCCAGAGTCTCCCACCTGTCCGGAGCTGCCCCTCAGTCCAGTGGCGCCCTCTAGGGTCTTCAGTCCGGGGCCCTCTGCGAGGGGCCCTCTGCGCCACCTAAGTGGGCCAAGACTGAGGTGGAGCGGGGTCCACGTCCCGCACCCGAGCCTCCGCCATAAGAAGGCCCACTATAAGGCCCCTATTTCTACGTCTTGGCCTGGTATGGTTCTCAATCAGGGACAGCTGTCTATCGTTGTCTCTGATTGAGAACCATACTTGGGTACCCTTTTCCCCCCACCTGTTTTGTGTAAAGTTAACTTTGTAGTTGTTCAGGGCACATAGCCCAAAGCTTCACGGTTGGTTTATTTTGTTCTTCGTTCGGTCGGCGTCATTTTAAAATAAAGTTAAAATGTACGCTTACCATGCTTCACCTTGGTCCAGTCCTTCAGCCAGCCGTGACAATGCAGAAGATATTTTTGAGTAGATTGTCCTTCTCCTAGAATTCATGAACTGTTTAGAGTACATTGAGAGAAGTTACTGCTTCAATACATGGTTACAAGGTTTTCATCTCACTGAGATGCCATGTCCCACTCTAAGTTAATGATAATAACTTTATTATACCTTGGGTAAATTCGGGTTGCGGCTCTGTGCATCCATAATAACACATAGGGTGTTTCCTAATATGCATACTACCGTGCTCCACACTCTTATGCTCCAAGTGCATTCTCCGATCATGTTCTCTTGAGCTAGATATGTGAATCGTAATAATCGAGCTAGCCAGCTAGTTAAACAGGCCGAGATTACCTCAAATTAATTTTATGTGAGGTAGATGTACATTTTTCATGGGTAGCTACCAATTCTTCGTTGCTAGTTAGCTCGCTAGTTAGCCCGTTTGACTTACTATGGATTTACCCATTCACTGACCCGTCTTCCAACCAGGACTACAATGGCAATAGAGACTAAACAAGATATACACCAATCAACCATGTTACTTCATAACTATCATGTAGCTATATGTGAATCATAATGTAACTAACCAGATAGTTTAATAACAGGCAAAAATTACCTAAAACAAATATCATGCAAGATAGATATAATTCTTCATGGGTAGCTAGCTAACAATTCTTTATGGCTCTCTGATTAGCTAACAGTACTAGTAACTAGCCAATTAGCCTAATTGACTTATTATGCTCCACGACATATAGGAAGGTAAACAAGCCAAAATTAACACAGCATGTATTTAAGTACCAAGATAAAATATTGTAGTATTTTATCTCGCTTCAGCTCAAATAATAGCAGGCATTGATTTGGAGACATTGTGTAAGTTTTTATGTGGTTGCTTCATATTTCTTTGCATACTTTCCGTTGAAGCTTGCATCGATGCATGCTTCAAAATATGTACAAATGGATTACGCATTCGATTAGTGCCCTCCAACTCCGACCCTCTCGTGCTCTAATTTGCCTTCAGATACTGACGTTTAGCCACGTTTCTCCAAACGTCAAATTTTGAAGTTGCTCCACAATGTAACATTTTGAGGTTAAGGGTTAAAGTTCCAATGCAGCCATTATCTCACTATCAAATTTCTGGTTAACAATTTAGTACCTTCCTGTGATTGTTTTCAATTAAAATGGTCAAAAAGACACATAGCTTAGCAAGAGCAATTTCTCAATCAAGAATTTTGCTAGGACTGTCTGGGAGTGGTCTGAGTGTGGAAGGTAAAACTGAAAACTAGCTGTTATTGGCAGAGAGGTTTGGAACTCTCTTTCTTATTGGTCTATTAACTAATATGCCCCCTGGTGATGTCACCAGGCAGGCCAAAACGCCATCCCACCAGAGCAGGCAGAAATATCAGGCAGTCTTTTCCAACAACTCTCACACTAAAAGGGCATTATCACCATTTTCACAGTATTACTCCAACCTGATAGTATGCACATTTTGGATTGTGTTAAAATATAAAGTTTTGGCGTTCATTCTGAATGGTTAAATTAAGGTTTGGGATAGGGTAGGGAAAAAAGAATATATATATAATAATTACGAGTCTACCGCTGAAAAACAAAGTCTACCACTGGGATTGAACACGCGACCTTTGAATCCGGAATCATGAGGATTATATCCATCCCAAAACCCAAGACTACTTGATGGTAATAGCGCTCACTGTTGCCCCTAGTAGCTGGTTATGAAGACATTTCCCGATGTCCTCAGGACATGGACAGACACCTCAATTTTCCCAAAGTCAATTGCCATGGATATGGAAATGAAGAACTGTTCAATCGCAGAGCATTTGAAGTCAAATGGAGTGGAGGAAGCAAGAGAAAGGAGTGTCACGCAGAACAGAAAGAGTTTAGCAATGAAAGAGAAACATACATTACATGACAGTGAGAGCGAACGAGAGAGAGAGAGAGAGAGAGAGAGAGAGAGAGAGAGAGAACGAGAGAGAGAGAACGAGAGAGAGCGAACGAGAGAGAGAGAGAGAGAGAGAGAGAGAGAGAGAGAGAGAGAGAGAGAGAGAGAGAGAGAGAGAGAGAGAGAGAGAGAGAGAGAGAGAGAGAGAGAGAGAGAGAGAGAGAGAGAGAGAGAGAGAGAGAGAGAGAGAGAGAGAGAGAGAGAGCGAACGAGAGAGAGAGAGAGAGAGAGAGAGAGCGAACGAGAGAGAGAGAGAGAGAGAGAGAGAGAGAGAGAGAGAGAGAGAGAGAGAGAGAGAGAGAGAGAGCGAACGAGAGAGAGAGAGAGAGAGAGAGAGAGAGAGAGAGAGAGAGAGAGAGAGAGATGGGTGCGGTGATGCAGATGAGTGAGCAGACATGAATCAGGTGGAGAGATGAAACACAGAGAGAGACAGGGAGCAGCATCCATCTACCCTACTGGATAAATATACACATGTACCTCTGTCTCTCTCTCGTCTCTCTCTCTCTCTCTCTCTCTGAATTCTGCATTATTAACACAGAGACAACAAATATAGTCATAGACCCAATCGTGTATACAGTGCCGCCGGAAAGTATTCAGACCCCATGACTTTTTCCATATTTTCTTATGTCACAGCCTTCTAGACAAAGCAAAAACAGGTTTTTACATTTTTTTTTTTACATTTAAAAAACAAACTGAAATGCACATTTATATAAGTATTCAATCCGTTTCTCAGTACTTTGTTGAAGCACCTTTGGCAGTGATTACAGCATTGAGTCTTCTTGGGTATGACCCTACAAGCTTGGCACACCTGTATTTGGGGAGTTTCTCCCATTCTTCTCAGCAGATCCTCTCAAGCTCTGTCACATTGGATGTGGAGCATTGCTGCACAGCTATTTTCAGGTCTCTCCAGGAATGTGCGATCAGATTCAAGTCCGGGCTCTGGCTGGGTCATTAAAGGGCATTCAGAGACTTGACCCGAAGCCACTCCTGCGTTGTCTTGGCTGTGTGCTTAGTGACGTTGTCCTGTTGGAAGATAAACCTTTGCACCAGTCTGAGGTCCGGAGCACTCTGGAGCAGCTTTTCATAAAGGATCTCTCTGTACTTTGCTCCGTTCATCTTTGCCTCGATCCTGACTAGTCTTCCAGTCCCTGCTGCTGAAAAAAATCCCCACAGCATATTGCTATAACCACCATGCCGTATGGATGGTGTCAGGTTTCCTCCAGATGTGACGCTTGGCATTCAGGCCAATAAGTGCTCAATCTTGGTTTCATCAGACCAGAGAATCTTGTTTCCTATGGTCTGAGAGTCTTTAGGTGCCTTTTGACAAACTTCAAGCAGGCTGTCATTAGCATTTCACTGAGTAGTGGCCTGATTGGTGGAATGCTGCAGAGATGGTTGTCCTTCTGGAAGGTTCTCCCATCTCCACAGAGGGACTCTGAAGCTCTGTCAGAGTGACCATCGGGTTCTTGGTCACCCCCCTGACCAAGGCCCTTCTCCCCCGATTGCTCAGTTTGGCCGGGCGGCCAGCTCTAGGAAGAGTGTTGGTGGTTCCAAACTTCATCCATTTAAGAATGATGGAGGCCACTGTGTTCTTGGGGTCCTTCAATGCTGCAGAATTGTTTTGGTGTCCTTAACCAGATCTGTGTCTCGACACAATTCTGTCTTGGAGCTCTTACGGATAATTCCTTTGACCTCATGTTTTTTTTTTCTCTGACGTGCATTGTCAACTATGGGACCTTATATAGACAGGTGTTTGCCTTGTCAAATCATGTCCAATCAATTAAATTGACCACAGGTGGATGCCAATCAAGTTGGAGAAACATCTCAAGGATGATTAATGGAAACAGGACGCACCTGAGCTCAGTTACGACACAATACATCTGCATGGGCTGGGAGGGGTGAAGACACGGGAGAGTGATAGAAAGAGACGTGTGTGTGTGAGAGAGAGAGTGAGGGGGTAGGACTGGGCGGAATAAATACTGGTCTGTTTTACTCTCAACAGAAATAAACAAGGCATGCACTTGTAATCCCAAGAGAGAAAGGCACACTGTCTGCAGAAAAAAAATCAACAATAGAGATGGGTGTGGCAAGCGAGAGACAGGGAGAGAGAGAGAGAGAGTGAGAGTAGGGGGAGGGGGGTCCCACTGGGCACAGATGTCAATTTGACGTCTATTCCAAGTTGGTTCAAACAACGTTGAATCAACCAGTGTGTGCCAAGTGGGGTGAGAGTAAAGGAGACGTGGATTTTAAAACTTCCTCCCCCAAGAGAGAAGAGCTGGTGGTCTAAAAGCCCCAAAAATGTCATGTCATAATGTCATCAGGAAATGGAGGATAGGGGTACAAATCAAATCAAATTTTATTGGTCACGTACACATGGTTAGCATGTTAATGCGAGTGTTGCGAAATGCTTCTGCTTCTTGTCCGACTCTGCAGTAATATCTCACAAGTAATCTAACAAATTCACAACGACCACCTTATACACACAATGTAAGGGAATGGAATGAGAATATGTACATGTAAATATATGGATGCGCGATGGCCGTGCAGCATAGGTGAGATACAATAGATGGCATGGAATACAGTATATACATATGAGATGAGTAATGTAGGATATGTAAACATTATTAAAGTGAATAGAGATATCATTATTAAATACATTTATTAAAGTGGCCAGTGATTTGAGTCTGTATGTTGGCAGCAGCCTCTCAATGTTAGTGGTGGCTGTTTAACAGTCTGATGGCCTTGAGATAGAAGCTGTTTTTCAGTCTCTCGGTCCCAGCTTTGATGCAACTGTACTGACCTCACCTTCTGGATGATAGCAGGGTGAACAGGCAGTGGCTCAGGTGGTTGTTGTCCTTGATGATCTTTTTGGCCATCCTGTGACATCGGGTGCTGTCGGTGTCCTGGAGAGCAGGTAGTTTGCCCCTGGTGATGCGTTGTGCAGACCACACTACCTCTGGAGAGCCTTGCGGTTGAGGGCAGTGCAGTTGCTGTACCAGGTGGTGACACAGCCTGACAGCATGCTCTTGATTGTGCATCTGTAGTTGTTTGTTTAGTTGACAAGCCACATTTCTTCAGCCTTCTGAGGTTGAAGAGGCACTGTTACACCTTCTTCACGACGCTGTCTGTGTGGGTGGGTGGACCATGTGCAGTGTGATGGCGATTGCATCGTCTGTGGACCTATTGGGGCAGTAAGCAAATTGGAGTGGGTCTAGGCTATCAGGTAGGATGGAGGTGATATGATCCTTGACTTGCCTCTCAAAGCACTTGATGATGATAGAAGTGAGAGCTACGGGGCGATAGTAATTTAGTTCAGTTGCCTTAGATTTCTTGGGAACAGGAACATTGGTGGCCATCTTGAAGCATGTGGGGTCAGCAGACTGGGATAGGGATTGAGTGAATATGTCGGTAAAGCCAGCTGGTCTGCGCATGCTCTGAGGACGCGGTTAGGGATGTCGTCTGGGCCGGCAGCCTTGTGAGGGTTAACACGTTTAAATGTTATACTCTCTTTGGTTGTGGTGAAGGAGAGTCCAGAGTCTTTGGTAGAGGGCCGTGTTGGTGGCACTCTATTGTCCTCAAAGCGCGCAAAGAAGTTGTTTAATTTGTCTGGGAGCGAAACATCGATGACCGCGACGGGGCTGGTTTTCTTTTTCTAATCCGTGATTGTCTGTAGCCCCTGCCACATACGTCTGATGTTTGAGCCATTGAATTGTGACTCTACTTTTTCACTATACTGACGCTTTGCTTGTTTGATTGCCTCGCGGAGGGAATAGTTACACTGTTTGTATTCGGTCATGTTTCCAGTCGCCTTGCCATGATTAAATGCGTGGTTCATGCTTTCAGTTTTGAGCGAATGCTGCCATCAATCCACAGTTTCTGGTTAGGGAAGGTTTTAATAGTCACAGTGGGTACAACATCTCCAATGCACTTCCTAATAAACTCACTCACCGAGTCAGCGTATACGTCGATGTTATTGTCTGAGGCTACCCAGATCACATCCCAGTCCACGTGATCGAAGCAATCGATCATGGAATCCGATTAGTCAGTCCAGCGTTGGATAGACCTAAGCACGGGCGCAACCTGTTTTAGTTTTCTGCCTATAGAAGGGGAGCAACAAGATGGACACATGGTCAGATTTTGGTCAGATTTGCCGAAGCGAGTGTGGGGGAGGGCTTTGTATGCACCGCGGACGTTAGCGTAGCAGTGGTCCAATGTTTTGCTCGAGCGGGTGCAACAATCAATGTGCCGGTCAAATTTGGGTAAGCTCGTTCTCAAATGAGCGCTCTGAAAGGTAGAGATAGAATGGAGGGACGAGAGAGAGGAGAGAGAGGTGGAGTCTCTGTTTGCCTTCTGCTTTCATAGCTAAATAGGTTCCTTTACCAACACATTTCCATGGCAATGCTTCCCACATTTCAGTGAGTGAGTCAGTGCGTGTGTGTGTTTGTATGTGCTTCCACATTATTGTGTCTTCCTATTACTTCCATGTTCAATGTCCTTCTGTGCTGTGAGCCTGCTGAAGAGAATGTATGAGCACTCAACTGTCAACCCATCTGGAACAATTTGTGCTCATACATGAGAGAGGGTTGTACACAAAGGAGAGAAAATGAGAGTGTGTGTGTGTGTGTGTGTGTGTCTGTGTGTGTGTGTGTGTGTGTGTGCGCGTACGCGTGTGTATGCGTGTGAGAGAGAGAGAGAGAGTGTGTGTGTGTGTATATGAGAGAGAGGGAGAGAGAGAGAGAGAGAGAGAGAGAGAGAGAGAGAGAGAGCCTGCTTGTGCGGGTGAGTATTTAAAATGATGTGTGCGTGTGTGTGTGTGTGTTTGAGAGAGAGACAGATGTGTCTGTGTTGGGGCGGGGTGGGGGTGTACTCCAGAGAGTATGTATCAAGGCTAGGATCTCTTTCAACTGAAATGTATATGAGATACAAATTACATTCCCCCCCCCACACCTCCCTCCACTCTCTTCCCTTCCCTTCTCACCACTTTGTCTTATGGGAGTCTTAGTCAGCTAAGCTTCCGTCGAATAAATATATGTTTTCTCTTCCTTCCCTATTTTACATATTCCTTTTCCAGAGGACAGAACGGTTCAGGTGTGTATGAATTGAGTTGTGGTGTAAACTGGGTCTGGGTTTGGCGTAGACAAGGGGATGTATTACTGTATGAGGGTTGTCCTCTGAATACTAGAATGAAAAACATGACCTTCAGATGAACCCTGTAGACTTGTGGGGCCGTAGGTGGTCTACTGAACTGATGTCTAGGCAGACAATCCAGGCCGCTCCTCTCCACAGATATCAGCCAAACATGGGCTGTAATAAAAAGACATCAGCTACAAGGTTTGACTGTTCCTTTCCTGGTCAATGAATGCCACATCAATCGCATACAATAGTCAGGTGTGGTGAGTTTGATAGCTGGCCAGATAAAATACGTTTTGTTGAAAACAATGGGGAGGTTCTCTGCCTTTTCTACCTGTCAGACAGACAGGAGTGATGACAAGGGTTGAGGAGAAGAACCAGAGACGGAGTCTTGAACCCCCGAGGTACGCTAATGCAGGGCGAGAGTTAAATCACAAGTGCAGAAATTGGAAACGAGCTGAGAAGGAAATGAAAAGGGACAGACGTTTGAATAATTCTCCACAGGACACGACGGAGAACGAGACGTATGTTTTCATCACTCTTACAAACGTCAGTAGGAGACAGGAGAGGCCATTGCCTGGGCTCTGTTGAACTCTGGGGGTGTAGAATACACACGGACAGTATATAGAGAGACCTTGGTGCTATAACGCACTTTGGAGGAAGAGGAAGTGCGAGTAAAGGGAAAAGAGGAAAGTCAGGGGAGATAGAAAGGAAAATGAAAGTGTGGCAGCAGCTGAAAAAAAATATATATTTTTAAAAGACAGTGGAATACTGATCCGGAACAGGAAGTGGTTTTGGTTGGACCTGATAAGCTCTTGAGAGGGGGAATATCAAGCAAGCAAATAAAGAGCCTCGGGAGAGAGAACGAGAGAGAGAGAGAGAGAGAGAGAGAGAGAGAGAGAGAGAGAGAGAGAGAGAGCAAAATGATGTAGTCACATTCTCGTCTCCATTTTTAATGCAGTCTGCAAACAAAGCTGCTGTCAAACGTGCTCTTCCATAGTACAGACCTCACACTCTCTCCTGTGTTATTGATCTTGTGTGTGTGTGTGTGTGTGTGTGTGTGTGTGCTGGGCTTTTGTGGAGATGTCCAGATTAAAGGCTTGTGGGACTCCTCAGACACTCTATATATTCCAGCGAGGCCATTGATTAGCTATTAATGATGCATGGAGAAGCCATCCCTCTCAACAGTGGTCAATCAGGACACACATACACACACGCACACACACGCACCTCTGTCTCCTCCCTCCGGCCTCTATTTTACGCTCTCTCGTTCTTTCTCTCCCTCTGTCTCTTTCTGTCCTGTCAGTGTCCATTGTCTGCTGGGTGTCAAGGCTCTTTCGGCTGTCTCCATTTGATCTTTGATTAGCTGTGATTTATCAGCCTGATAAAGGGATGGAGGGAGGGGATCTGCTGGCTGATGGATAGGACTATGGGCAGCTGGATAGACCCTGTGTGCCCTGGCCCAAAAAGAGAGGAGGAGGCAAGAAAGAGAGAGAGAGAGAGAGAGAGAGAAGAGGAAAGAGAGAAAGAGGGAGAGAGAGAGAGAGAGAGAGAGAGAGATTTACAGCAAGTGGGGACAAGGCCACCTCTTAATTTCTCATTCTGACATTCGCTTTCCTTCTCGCTCTCCATCTATTTGCTCCAGCTCTCACCGCTCCTTTCTACTCTCTCTATATCCTCTCCTCTATTCTCCCCCAGCGTCCTCCCTCTCTCTGGTGTACACATTCTCAGGCCATGGCTCATTAGCCTGGGACTGCCATGTTGCCATATGTCCCTCACAGCGCCCATCCCCCTCTACCAACACCGCTACTCAGACACAAGGACAGGAGGACGCGATGATTTACCCTCCTCACACCAACGGCCATCGACTGCACTGTGGCCCTCACTAGAAGAGATCTATGGAAAGGACAAGCTAAAGGGTGATTGTGGTTTTGTATGTGTGTGTTTGAGTGAATGTCTGGTTTGGTCATATTCTGCACAGTTCAATGGTTTAAAATCGAGTTCCTGGGGTGGACTCCATTTGTGATTACTATATGATGGATACACAAAGACTACTTTGCTCCAGGCCACTATGACACACCCTGCCAGTCTTTCTGATTGCCGTTGAAGTCAAACAGCATTAGTCCCTATGGCAGTGTCATTTCAACAACTAGCAGAACACATCCATTGGATACCTCATTATCTACGACATCTCCACTTACTCACACGTTCCCCATCATCACCAACACACACCCCGGAGTTGGTAACAGCCCCCGGGAATGATGTCCATCCTCATCGTCATGCCAACGTGGCGTATCATCAGCACCACGGATCTCATTATCAGAGGCAGAATCATGGTTTCATTTGTTAATTAGCTCTTTGGGCTGGGTTAACATGGCTATGCTACAATGTCGCGGAACAGTCATACTGTTGGAGAACGAAACCCAATTAGACAGGCTTTCGTAGAGGGAGGGAGTGATCGGGCTCTGACTGGGTACGAGGACTGGAAATGTCCCCAAAATATGCAGGGATGTATTCACAAACATGCATGCACACAGTGCACCCTTTGCACACAAAGACAAAGGTGTCTGACACACATACACCCCCTCCTCCACACACACACACACACACACACACACACACACACACACACACACACACACACACACACACACACACACACACACACACACACACACACACACACACACACACACACACACACACAGTGGCTGTGGAGGTTAATGCATAACTAACTAGGAGAGAGGAATAGGAGCCATCTTCTCTGAGTAAGGCCAAATGAATCCGTCGGAG
Organism: Oncorhynchus tshawytscha; assembly: GCF_018296145.1. Taxonomy (NCBI): domain Eukaryota; kingdom Metazoa; phylum Chordata; class Actinopteri; order Salmoniformes; family Salmonidae; genus Oncorhynchus; species Oncorhynchus tshawytscha. Next base: position 51,423,623 of record NC_056441.1, read on the forward strand.
CACTATGCAAATGTTCCCCCAGCTAACGAGGCTGCCTGCATGATTGGAGTGCCATTGAAATTCTCCTCGTGCACAGCCCTCTCTCTCTCCTCCCTCCCTCCCTCCTTCAATCTTCCTCCATCTCTTCATTTCAACCTCGCTGTAGCACATCTCTCTCTCTCTCTATCTGTTCATCTGCATCTCTCTATGTGCAATTGTCATGATTCATCCACCCATCCATCCATCCATCCAGCCATCCACACATCCGTCTCAACATCAAAACAATAAGCAATCATTACATTGTGATATACTGTCAATCTTAAATGATATAATGTCATCGCCATGGCGCCACCACAAAGAAAACACAACAGCAACATCGTAACTGATCCAAAACCAGGGAGAGAATAGCGAAGTCAAAAAGTCAAACTTGAATGTTTGTCTGAGGTGGATAAGAAGAGGGCGAGACTGCAAGGTGGGGGGGAAGTCAAAAGGTATGTATGGAAACTTAACGAAGGAAATCAATTCCTGGCTCAAATAGTAGCCTGTCTCTAATAAGCGCCGGTTGTGTTCACTGATCTGGGCGATTTAATTGAAGTTGTACGGGTATACATACAGAATCAAAGCCTATCATCCTAGTAGGGTGCCGGGTTCTGTTCTGTCGGTGGACTGCGGTGAATGCCTCTGTGTCTTAGTCCCCCGTATCCTGCCAATGCCCCCCCACCCCTCGTCCCCTGTCAAACAGAGCGCGCTCAGAGTCGCTCTGCACCTGCTCTCTCTGTAAAACACCCAAACACGAGTGCTGAATAAATAATCTAGCACAACATGTATCGCCGCCTTGTCGCCACACACACACACACACACACACACACACACACACACACACACACACACACACACACACACACACACACACACACACACACGCACACAGAGACACGCTCCGCGCCTCATAAACACGCCTCAATAAGTAAACAGCACCCATTTCCTTTCTACAACTCCACCCTTCCCTCCTACCAACCACTAGGCAGGTAAAAACTACTCCCCCAACACAAATACACCCCCCCCCCCCCGGCCCCCGCTCTGTAATGGTGAGACAGACGAGAAGCAGAGATGCATATTTAATGGGGAGACAGAGGCAGAGCGCCATGCCCTCCACTAGCTCCCTGGGAGCCCGGCGACATCAGGATTTCAAAGTGTGCACCTCCCTCTAAGTCCATCTGTCGATCTTCCTCCCGAGACTTTTATCCCTCTCTTTGCCCATCCTCCTGTCTGCATAATTTAGGATCCCCTGCTCTCGGTCACTTAATCTCTCTCTTCTGTCTATCCCTCACTTTTTCTCTCATCTTTGGTGGAGTTATGTTATTGTCACCCCACTGTCCCCTTACCTTTCCCACTAAGTGCCCTGAAATGGACGCATGAAAGTGGGAGAGAAATAAAGAGTGGGGACAAGAGAGAAAGATTGGGAGTGGAAAAGTGAGAAAGAGAAGAGGAGGGAGAGAGAGAACAGAGGCCCTTGCAGAGTGGTCACAAAATGGAGACTGGGGCAAAAGCAGCAGCTGTGATGACGCTACACTCCACTGAGAGAGGGAGAAGAGAGAGCGCAGATAGATGATTAAACAAGCTCAGCCAGAATGCAAATACAGACATCATTATCTACCCCCCTCATCTCAGGTACATAGATTGGGAATTGGTGCTTCTCTGTGCGTGTGTGTGTGTGTGTGTGTGTGTGTGTGTGTGTGTGTGTGTGTGTGTGTGTGTGTGACCACAAGTGCGGTCCCTTTGTAAGGACAAGTCTGGACATGACTGGGCTGTCTACCCCCCACAAAGGGCACATTATTATATCAACAGTCACAAAGCCTACACCTCATCAACTTCATAACGAGCGAGGGAGAAAGACTGTGTGTGTGCGTGCGTGGGTATGTCTATGTGTGTTCTGTCTCTCTTATTCTTCTGGAATGCATTTGTGTCAGCTCAGCATATATTAATAGGTCTATATGTTTTCTCTGCCGATGTATCTTCTCTTTTTGTTTGCTGTTGAAAGAGTGTATGCATGTCTGTTGTTCTTACTAAGTGTGTGTGTGTGTGTGTGTGTGTGTGTGTGTGTGGCAGTGCAGAGTCGTGGTGATGCTATAATAAAAATCACGCAGCGATGCATCCTCACACCTTCCTCATTGCGAGCGACATTTTGCACCCGTTGCCATGGTGACAAGATAAAACTCACACCGTTTTAAGCTCTGAGTGGAGGAGGAGGAGACGGATACTAACAAACTGACACACTAACGCTAACATAATGACACACACACACACACACACACACACAGATGACATCCCTCTACACACACACACACACACACACACACACACACACACACACACACACACACACAAAAGATAAAGTAAAGTACATCCTCTTTCAATTTCTTAACTGACAACCAAACAAATGCAAATTCCCTAACTGACAGCCACACCAGTAGTCAAAGAGAAGAGGTAGAGAGAGGGGCGAAGAAACCCGTGTCACTGATCCACCAAACAAAGCCAATCTTTGTCCCTCTCTCTCCTCTCCCTCCTCTCCTCTCCCCTCCTCCCTTCCTGTCCCTGTCTCTCCAGCTCTCCCCACTGCAAACACATTTGGCTGTCAAATAGTGACACAACACACACGCAGGGTCACATCATAGTGAGCCCGGCTGTCACAAAACACACCCCTGCCTCTTCATCAAACAAAATCCAAACCCAGCTTTATCGACGTCTGGGATGACAAGCGCTGGCCATGTCATACCGTATGTCATGTCAATGAGACAATGCATACTGGTCTTATTGCTCAAATGAAATAGCAAACCGACAGACCGCTTCTTCATGAATTGACAAAGTGTGTGTGTGTGTGTGTGTGTGTTTGGTGGGTGTGGGGATAGGGTCAGCTACATACTATACACACTCAAATGAATTGCATATGCTATCTATGGACTTCTGTTTAATTGGCACTCCAAAGTATAGATAACTGGTATGACAGCGGGTATGAGAGTGTTTGTTTGTGTCTGTTGGGGAGGGAGGTGCTGTCATACACTGCCCGCTCTGTACCAGGGAGAATGTGTAGAGAAAGAGAAAGAGAAAGACAGAGAGAGAGAGAGAGAGATGGGCACAAAGACCAAAGCCCCCTGCTGTAGCCCAACTAAATCAAATTAGGTTCTGCTGAACATACTCTGCTCAAAAGTAATGTGGTGATATTTTCATTCATTCTGTCTTTGTAGGTAGCAGAACCATCTTAGAAAGTACTAATTATTATCCTTATGGGTTCATTTAAGATAAGTAACTGGAACAAACAACGCCTCCATTTTATTCAGCATTTGGCAACAAAACCACAGACTTGAATTCTATACAGTGTTAACAATATTGATATTGCAATCTTTCATGAGACACTGCGTCATACAGACACGACTATCCACTGTCCTACAGGCGATAAGAGAATTAGTTGTGTCCTCCCTGAAGAATGGCAGGAACTCACGAGGTATGTTGGTATATACTGATGACAGTTAAAGATTCCATCCCAAAACACTTTCTCTATCGGCAATCTTCATACCACCAAAAGAATCCACTCGTTTCAAGGAGGATTGTATTACAAACTTACGAAAGGAAGCCTCCCACTTCCAGTCAAAGGGTTCGGTTCTGATAAGTGGGGAATTAAAATGCGGAACGGGGAAATAAATTGACATGCTCGCATATTTGGGAACACCCGACTCTGGTGTATGTAAAAAATAACATAGAAATAATAAACAAGAGTGGGAAACATGTGGCGCATCTCTGTAAAAGCTTTCGTCTCTATATAGTGAATGGCAGGACTAGGGGGGATTCTCTTGGGAGATTGACACTCTGCTCAGCCTTAGGATGTAGTGCAAGAGGACTACGCCATCACAGACATATCCCCTAAATCAATCAATGCCTTTCTAGTCAAGCAACAACTCACTTCATCTGACCACTCCCAAACGGTGACATACCTACAAGATTCTGACAAACCATCAGTACACCCCCTACCCGTAGGAAAAAAAACTATATTCACTGAAACCAAACATTAAATGGACTGAAAACTATCTGGAGGAATTCAAACTGAACATGGATAGTACTGAAAGTGTTGCCATGTTAAACAGTTTCCATGCCACTTCTTTACAACCTAACCCAGGGGGAAGGGGGAAATCTAGAAACCAAATACATCAGCAATGTATCTGAAATATTGGACTCAATTTAGGACAAACAATAAAAGAATAAACAAAGACAAAACCTAAAAAGAAGTGTTTGACAAAGAATGTATTCTCCCCGGAAAAGTTTTACGAACGCTCTGCAAAAAAATAAAAACAGCCAACCCCTGAGGAGTTGAGCCGAAACTACTCATATACAATGAGAGCATACAAACAACCCCTGAGGAGTTGAGCCGAAACTACTCATATACAATGAGAGCATACAAACAACCCATGAGGAGTTGAGCCGAAACCCCTCATATACAATGAGAGCATACAAACAACTCCTGAGGAGTTGAGCCGAAACCCCTCATATACAATGAGAGCATACAAACAACCCCTGAGGAGTTGAGCCGAAACTACTCATATACAATGAGAGCATACGAACAACCCCTGAGGAGTTGAGCCGAAACTACTCATATACAATGAGAGCATACAAACAACCCCTGAGGAGTTGAGCCGAAACTACTCATATACAATGAGAGCATACAAACAACCCATGAGGAGTTGAGCCGAAACCCCTCATATACAATGAGAGCATACAAACAACCCCTGAGGAGTTGAGCCGAAACCCCAATCATATACAATGAGAGCATACAAACAACCCCTGAGGAGTTGAGCCGAAACTACTCATATACAATGAGAGCATACAAACAACCCCTGAGGAGTTGAGCCGAAACCCCTCATATACAATGAGAGCATACAAACAACCCCTGAGGAGTTGAGAGCATACAAAAACTACTCATATACAATGAGAGCATACAAACAACCCCTGAGGAGTTGAGCCGAAACCACTCATATACAATGAGAGCATACAAACAACCCCTGAGGAGTTGAGCCGAAACCCCTCATATACAATGAGAGCATACAAACAACCCCTGAGGAGTTGAGCCGAAACCACTCATATACAATGAGAGCATACAAACAACCCCTGAGGAGTTGAGCCGAAACCCCTCATATACAATGAGAGCATACAAACAACCCTGAGGAGTTGAGCCGAAACCCCTACTCATATACAATGAGAGCATACAAACAACCCCTGAGGAGTTGAGCCGAAACCCCTCATATACAATGAGAGCATACAAACAACCCCTGAGGAGTTGAGCCGAAACTACTCATATACAATGAGAGCATACAAACAACCCCTGAGGAGTTGAGCCGAAACCCCTCATATACAATGAGAGCATACAAACAACCCCTGAGGAGTTGAGCCGAAACCCCTCATATACAATGAGAGCATACAAACAACCCCTGAGGAGTTGAGCCGAAACCCTCATATACAATGAGAGCATACAAACAACCCCTGAGGAGTTGAGCCGAAACCCTACTCATATACAATGAGAGCATACAAACAACCCCTGAGGAGTTGAGCCGAAACCCTCATATACAATGAGAGCATACAAACAACCCCTGAGGAGTTGAGCCGAAACCCCTCATATACAATGAGAGCATACAAACAACCCCTGAGGAGTTGAGCCGAAACCCCTCATATACAATGAGAGCATACAAACAACCCCTGAGGAGTTGAGCCGAAACCCCTCATATACAATGAGAGCATACAAACAACCCCTGAGGAGTTGAGCCGAAACCCCTCATATACAATGAGAGCATACAAACAACTCCTGCGCAAGAAAAAAAAGAAAAGCATATGGAAATAAAACATTATCAAATTGCCTGAGGCCATTGATCAAAATTAATTCTGGGAATTATACAACGACAACAAAAAAACTCTTAACTTATTGCAAATTAAACACAGAAATATCTTATTTATAGGAGTATTCACACCCCTGAGTCAAAACTTTGTAGAAGCCGATTGGCGGCGATTACAGCTGTGCGTGTTTATAAGTTAGTCTTTTAAGATCATGGCACACCTGGATTGTACAATACTTGCCTATTATTCTTTTTTAAATTCTTCAAGCTCTGTCAAGTTGGTTGTTGATCATTGCTAGACAGCCATTTCCAAGTCTTGCCATAGATCTTCGAACTGGTTTCGGTCAAAACTGTAACTAGGCCACTCAGGAACATTAAATGTCATCTTGGTAAGCAACTTAAGTTTAGATTTGGCCTCGTGTTTAAGGTTATTGTCCTGCTGAAAGACTTCCAGTGACTGTTGGAAAGCAGACTGAACCAGGATTTCCGCTATGATTTTGCCTGTGCTTATAGTTGTGTTGTCTCTTTTAATCCTAAAAAAAACAATGACAAGCATACCCATAACATGATGCAGCCACCACCATGCTTGAAAATATGAAGAGTGGTACTAATTGATGTGTTGTGTTGGACTTACCCCAAACATAACTCTTTGTATTCAGAACAAAAAGTGTATTTCTTTGCCACATTTTTTTTGCAGTATTACTTAAGTGCCTAGTTGCAAACAGGATGTGTGGGTTAAAATATGTCTATTTTGTACAAGCTTCCTTCTTTTCACTTTGTCATGTAGGTTAGTGTTGTGCAGTAACTACAATGTTGTTGATCCATTCTCAGTTCTCTCTTATCACAGCCATTATCTTTGTAACTGTTTTCCCTAAGCGGTTTCCTTCCTTTCGGCAAGTGATTTGGAAGGATGCCTGTATGTTGTTGTAGTGACTGGGTGTATTGATACACCATCCAAAGTGTAATTAATAACTTCACCATCCTCAAAGGGATATTCAGCGTCTTATTTTTATTTTTTTGTACACTTCTACCAATCAGTGTTCTTCTTTGCGAGGCAGTGAACTACCTTTTGTGGTTGAATCTTAGCGTGAAATTCATTACTCAATCGAGGGACCTTACGGTACAGAGATGGAGTAGTCGTTCAAAAATCTTTTTAATTTAATCACCATTATTGTTGCACACAGAGTGAGTCCACGCAACGTATTATGTGATTTGTGCAGCACCATTTTACTCCTGAACTCTTTTAGGCTTGCCATAACAAAGGGGTTGAATACTTATTCATTTAAAAAATGTCAGCTTTTCAATTTGAATTCATTTGTCACTGTCTGAAATCAAACCTTTTCCGCTCTGAAATGATGGCTCATTGTGTGTGGGCCAGTGACACAAACTCTCGTTTGAATCCATTTTAAATGCAGGCTGTAACACAACAGAATGTGGACATAGTCAAGGGGTGTGAATATTTTCTGAGGGCACTGTAAATGACACACAGACTTGGTAGTGCCTGTTGTATGCTGACAACTTAGTTTTGTTGTCACCCACAGAACAAGGATTACAATAGAGCCTATCCCTTGTAGAGCAGTACCGCCAAAGATCGACACCAACAGTAAACTTAGAAAATACTTCAATCGTTGTCTTTCAGAAGTAAGTCAGATCCCAGTGAAACAGCTACCAGTTTACCTAAAGTGGAACTACACTAAAGCACAGTACCAGCTATAATTACCGGGGCCTGGAGATAAGCTCACTAGGGATCTTCAGCCTGGCTACAAAGGCCCTTAGTGAAAAAAACAGAAAAGCATTCTATGATATTAAATACAAATTCAGCAAAACAAATACCCTTATAAAAATGTGGTTAAAATGGTCAATTTCATTCTGACCCCGGTAATACTGTATGGTCGCGAAGTATGGGGACCCCATCTCTCAACTTCGGCAAATGGGGAAAAGGCCCCATTGAGACATTTCAGTTCAAATTTTGTAAAGTATTTCCGGTGTCCACCGAAATACTCAAAAGAGCGCCTGCAGGTCAGAACTGTGACTTTTCCCTCTACACATTCAAGTGCAGACAAGAGCATTTAAATTCTGTCAGAAACATACAGACTGAGAGATTTGAGTCTAGGAATTGAAAGAAGACACCTTAAATCTTGGCTTCTGAAGAGATCTGAGAATATGTAGGTATTGTGATTGACAGGAAGTACAAACTGAGATTCACTTCATATTTCCCAGTTTTTGAAAAATAGATAGCAAACTTTAGACAGATTCCTGATGTACATAAACTCCCCATTCTGCAACAGTCAACTAAGCTGGCAGCTAAATGTGTCACCATGTGCCACAACCACAGAGAAATGGGACAGACTTTGTGGTTCTATGTGTTTTGTTTCATTGTGTTATGTTTTTGTTCTTTTTTGATTTGATAATTATTGGATTCTTTTTTTTATAATTGAATTAATGTAAATACTTACAACACCTCATGTGATACACTCTAAATACACATGAAATTATACATAAAAAAACATGTCATACACTAATCCACACACTCCTACATGTACACACACACCCATACAATACCATGTGCACAAATCAGAATGTGTGTGTGTGTGTGTGTGCTTGCATATGTATGTGTGCACACACACACACACACACACACAAACACACACACACACACACACACACACACACACACACACACACACACACACACACACAACTGACACCTGCAAGCACGTCTGCATTCCATAGATGATCTCATTGTATCTTATTGTTCCTAATCAATGTTGATGCATGCACGCACTGCATAGTCTCATTGTATCGATATACACTGAGTGCACAAAACATTAGGAACATTTCCATGACATAGACTGACCAAGTGAATTCAGGTGAACACTGCAATGCTACTGGGTTCTTCACGCACAACAGTTTCCCATGTGTGTCAAGAATGGTCCACCACCCAAAGTACTTCCAGCCAACTTGACACAACTGTAAGAATTATTGGAATCAACATGGGCCAGCATCCCTGTGGAATGATTTCGACCACCTTGTAGGGCTTATCTGAATCTGAAAAAGAGAGAGAGAGAGAGAGAGAGAGAGCGAGAGAGAGAACAAGACAGAGAGAGAGAACAAGACAGAGAGAGAGAGAGATAACCACTATATCGTATCAGCTTTATCCAATTACCTATAATAGTAGTCGAAGACTTCAGAATGGGGATATAGTCAGCTATGGAGGGCAGAGATTCTATTGCCTTCCACTGCCATGTGACTCAGTCAGTTCAGCATTGATGATCTGCCCTCCCCCATGCTCAGTGGGGCAGAGAGTCACCTCGCCCTAATTCCGTGGGTGTGAAGTGAACTGGTGTTATAGTCTATAGCAGTACAACCATCTGCTAAACCAACACCAGCATGTCCCTGTATGTGCACAAAGCCATGGTATGGAGATTTGAATCATCAGAGGACATACAAGGCCTGACAGCTAATACATATGTTAATGAAATACACACACATAGGCAGGCAGGCACACACACATCCATCCATCTCTCCATCCATCACTCACACAGACCGACTGGGTCTCACCACTCACACTGAGGGTATCCGTGACAAGGAGAGGGGAATCCGACAGCAAGCTTTATCGATTCAGCCCCCCTCCCTCGGGCCCTGTTCACACACATACAAAACGCAGCTGCACTGGATCAATGAGTGCTCCAGTGTGAAGGACAGAGCCACACGCACACAAACATAGACACACACACAACAACATTGAGAGAGGTGAAAGGGGAGTATCAGAAGGTGGTGATAGCTGGAGCGAGGCGAGCGACCTGTGTGTCATCTGACCTGAGCAGTCTTCTCTGACACCCCTTCATTTACTACTGGACCGCAGAGCGACCTTTAGCACTATAGGCATCTACACACAGCGCAACACACACACACACACACACACACACACACACACACACACACACACACACACACACACACACACACACACACACACACACACACACACACACACACACACACACACACACACACACATATATATCCACATTCTGTAACAGCATGTTAGCAGTTATAACACAGACGCAAATAGAAACCTAGATATTTTAATATTGCAGGAAAATTGACAGCACATCCCTACAAATGTAGGACAAAGATAGTGACATAGGCAGAATATAAAGACAGTTTGTGTGTCATGGCTTGTTTTCTATGGTCTGAATGTGATCAATGGGTAAACAGGTCCACTCCATCAATCCAATGAGTTACAATGAGGCAATGTCATTGAATTGCAGCTTCTTCACACACACACACACACACACGCACACGCACACGCACACGCACACGCACACACACACGCACACACACACACGTGGGTGCGCAGGCACACACTCAGACACACACGCTCACACCCACAAGCTCACACCCACGCAAACACACACATTCGTCAGCTCTAATGTCTGATTTATCCCCCTCACACTGCTATTAAAAACGGCAATGAGTGACGAGCCACAGATCACCCCATGAGAGGCCATTTCATGAGACTCCATTTTGAATCATTTGACACTTTGGTCCAGGCAAAATGGGACACGGCACTAAAAACCACAAAACAGATTAGTGCTGATAAACAGAACTCCAAGCGACCTCAACAGGGGTCTGAGGGTCTAACCAGCAATATCGGGAAAAAAAAACAGGGTGTGATATTCATTTAAATCAGGAGCCCAAAATCAACATTCAAAAACCATTATGCTCACACACAACAATCCAGTGGGTGGTACAGTCCAGAGTCTGTTCGCTGTGACTTTTTATGGAATGCGTTTTTATTTCCCCGTGTGAATGTGTTTGCAAGTGAATGTTCATCCCACAGTCAAGGTACAGAAATAACAGTTGTTTAACACTTTCATCCGACATGTTTGTCATGTTCCTTCTCATGTAATCAACCAATCAATCAGCCAATCAATTAAGCAATCAGCCAATCAACTAAGCAAACAGCCAACCAACTAAGCATATCAGCCAATCAACTAAGCAATCAGCCAACCAACTAAGCATATCAGCCAATCAACTAAGCAATCCCATTCACATGCATTGGTGATTGGTTGTGAAGTTTCTTTTCAAAGTGCGAATGTGTTTGTTGATGGATGTCCATCCCGCGTTGGAAATAACAGTTGTACTTTTTTTGGGCCCAAAAATATTGCCATCTTCATGCTCATATAACCAATCAACCAACCAGCCAACCAGACAGCCCATTTTCCCCATTTCCATTCATTCAGGTCTAAATCTGAGATGCTCCTACCTGGCACCATGGAGACGGTGTCTTTCTCCCAGGACACCACGCTGACGTACTCCTGCACGGCCGAGGGGATGAGGCACTTGAACACGGCCACGTTGCCCCGCATGGACCGCTGGTCTGCCACCCGAACCGTATAGGGCTCCCTGAACACTGGAGACGAGAGACAGAGGGGAGGGGTGGTTAGAGTGGAACAAAGTTGGTTATTCTGCACTAAACTGTGTTAGTCAGCTGATCTAAAGCTAATGCATTAGTTTCGGAAAGCTAACACAAGCCTTCCTGTTAAAGTTAAGGTTGCTTATCATACAAGCCACATGCAAGACATGGCCTAGCTTGTGCCCCACATTATTACTCAATGTAAAACAAGGACCTCTTTTACTGATATACAAGAGCTGACATTGTTCCTGGCCTATAATTCACTGAGAGACGCTAAGAGTAGCCCACATGTAAACTGGGTTGGTGGACTGTTAAACAACATCAAGTCAATGTCGTTTCCGCTTTAATCCTGCAATGGAGAAACTGATTGTAAAAAGAAGTGTCACCCAGTTGTGTTGAGACGGAGCGAATTACCCTTTTAAAGAAAGACCTAGGCAATTCTAAGAGACGGCGCGGAATGACTGGGTGCGGGCAGTCACGAAAAGGGGTGCCCTTTGCACCTGACGCACAGGAACCTGGACATTGTACAGATATATATATATATGTATACAAATGAGAAATGTCAACACTAAGGGTACAGTGTGGATTGGATTGAAATTGGCCTACAGTTTACGGCAACATGACAAGACGATAGCAGAGCTGGTGTGAATGAAATGTAATTGTATATTCATTTCAAGCGTAATAACAGTGTAATCTCAAATTTTTTTATTAGCTACTAACACAAGACAAAAGCATGGGCGTTTGGCATTTCCAACATGTCGATGCAAATGGGATTACAATGTCGACAAAAATCAGCTGGAAAACAACGTGGCGAGGGGACTCCGTGGCACCACGATCTAATCACAGCTAATTCTATGAGGCTTCTCTCATACCAATCAGGGAAGTAATTGTTTAACCACGTGAAGTCGACAATACACACACACACACTCACACACGCACTCACGCACACACACACACCTTGACTGCATGTGCTCTTTCTCTACAAGTTCTCTAGCGATACAATTAATGCCTAGCCTGGAGGTGAATTTCCTTGGTCATTAATAATGCTTAATGCCAGCCGCCAGTGTCACCCACTGAAACCAGAGCCAATGTCCTTGTCAGAATACTGAAGTCGTTAACCTTAACGTTGTGGTGTGGGCCTACCCCAAACGTAATGTAACCACAAGACACGCTTAGAGCAACCGTAGCCAAGCCCTATAACTATTTGACCTTTGCACTCAGTGGCCTAATATATTATGGAGACTAATTTTGTAACAAATCGAAAAAAGGCCAAACAATTCCAATCAGGTCTTCATTCCAATTCTTCATTTAAATGCTCCCTTTTATTATCACAGCCGACCATCTCTGGATCAATGGGCTGAATCGATTAAGTAGCCCCTTTCGCAGCCTAGCCAATACGTTCAATCATTTATTTACCCCTTGACTGACCCTGCGTCTCATCACGCAGAGCTAAATTGCCCCATGACCATTGAACCTCTATGAGACTGTTTGAGGCCACAACAACTGACAGCAAACATCACAGATTCTTTCCACTTACATACTCGATAAAGGCTTTAAACCAGAAGTAGACTAACAATTGTGACAGCATTGTGATATTACACGTTCCAGTTTCGAGGCGAGAGGTGCAGAAAATGCCACATTTGTTTCATTAAGCCCTTGCAAGTGCATGCAAATGGTAGCCCAGTGTTAATGCATAAATTGCACTCTCCTCGCATGCACACCGTCATTAGGATGTTACTGATGCCTGACTATATCCACCCGGTTGCCTAGGAACGGGCTAAAACATGGCTCTGGCGCTCTCTCCGCGCACTGGGAGGAGAGGCCTGTATCACCGCTGCCTAAATAATTAACTACAGGGAAATCAAATACACTATTTACTTATTTATGAAGCAGCATAAAGAGAGAAGAAAATAACGAAACATAGGGACAACTGAATGGATGTACTGTATTGTGCACGTTAATGAATGAACGGGAGTAAACAACACCTTGCTAGCAGGTTCCATCTGTGGCAAAAGATCTATAAGGCCAGAGATACAAAGGAGGGGCGGCCAGGCCCGGGGAGCGTACCGGGCAGCAGTGGACCTGCTCTCCCAGTCCATTGTGCTCAGTCTTAACTCTGTGTGTTTGTGTTGGTAGAAAGGGGAGCTGAGGTGAGCTCACTGAACAGCTGATCCCAGTTCACTCTAGATCTACCCTGTTTTGTGTAACTCTATTGCCGTGTGATGAAGGAGTAGGACATAGCCATCGGCCTAGCATTGATTACACAACGTCCCCCTGAAATAGTCATGTGACCTTGGCAAAGGTCACAGAGACCATCAGAGTGGAATGGCAACAAAAAAAATATGTATTTCTGAGACTGCATATGTTTTTCTTGTTTTTACGGAGTATACCCTCTCTGGTCCAATGTTGAGAGACCGGAAATTGACGCTTACTCAGACTGTCAAGCAAAAATAAATAAAAAGTTATCCAATAGTCTCCCACGCCATCAGTCGTCTGTGCAGTGTGTGTTTGCGTGTGTTGTGCGTGCGTGTTGCGTGCGTGTTGCGTGCATGCATGTGTGTGGGAGAGGACAGCAGGCATTTGACAGGTGTGAGGAGCGCTGAGCAGGCAGCCAGAGCCCAAATGAGATGCGCTCCATCATCACTTGATCTCAATGAGCACACAGGCAGGAAGTCCTCATTACCAGAGCTTGAATAAGAATAGGCTCCAAACTGCAGGCAGGCAGTGGGACCAGACAAGGTCTGCCTGCAAAGCACTCCAACATGATTGACTGCTCTACAGCAGTGGCTATGTCCCAGTTCTGTTGACTGACTTTGTTTTTCTCCTTTCTTTTCGGGTCTTTGTCTCTACTGTGAAATGGCTTGCATTATCTTGTCTCTCCCCCCTGATGGCCACTGAGAGGTGGAAGGATGAGCTAGGTCTCAAGTGTGATGCTCACACCGGTAATTCATTCAGACTGTGTTTCGAGAGGTCAGAAACTCTGTCTGGGTCCAATATTTACTTAGTAGAGCATCACATCCAATAGCTAGATTTCCATCCAATTCGTGACAGATTTCCATGTGAATATTCTAAAATCTGCATAAATAAAACATACACCAGAGATGTGTTTCGATCAAATTGACCTGTTGTGGATAAAAGTCTGTGCGTGGTGACATAGTGCACATAAAAAGACGTTTTGCGGTTAAATTCCCATGTACCGAAAAATAAAATATAAGTTAAATGGTCCTTTAACAGTCAATCTAATTGACATAATAAAAAAATCCCCATCAAAATCCGACAGTTTAGCTAAACTCAAAAAAACAAATGTCCTCTCACTGTCAACTGCGTTTATTTGTGTAAATATTTGTATGAACATAACAAGATTCAACAACTGAGACATAAACTGAACAAGTTCCACAGACGTGACTAACAGAAATGGAAAAATGTGTCCCTGAAGAAAGGGGGGTCAAAATCAAAGGTAACTGTCAGTATCTGGTGTGGCCACCAGCTGCATTAAGTACTGCAGTGCATCTCCTCCTCATGGACAACACCGGATTTGCCAGTTCTGCTGTGAGATCTTACCGTACTCTTCCACTAAGGCACCTGCACGTTCGCGGACATTTCTGGGGGGAACGGCCCTAACCGTCACACTCCCATCCAACAGGTCCTAGTGGTGCTCAGTGGGATTGAGATCCGGGATCTTCGCTGGCCATGGCAGAACACTGACATTCCTGTCTTGCAGGAAATCACGCACAGAACAAGCAGTATGGCTGGTGGCATTGTCATGCTGGAGGGTCATGTCAGGATGAGCCTGCAGGAAGGGTACCACATGAGGGAGGAGGATGTCTTCCCTGTAACACATAGCGCCCCAGACCATGACGGACCCTCCACCTCCAAATCGAACCCGCTCCAGAGTACAGGCCTCAGTGTAACACTCATTCCTTCGATGATAAACGCGAACCGACCATCACCCCTGGTGAGACAAAACCGCGACTTGTCAGTGAAGAGCACTTTTTTTCAGTCCTGTCTGGTCCAGAGACTGTGAGTTTGTACCCATAGGCGACGTTGTTGCCGGTGATGTCTGGACCTGTAAGGACCTGCCTTACAACAGGCTTACAAGCCCTCAGTCCAGCCTCTCTCAGCCTATTGCGGACAGTCTGAGCACTGATGGAGGAATTGTGTGTTCCTGGTGTAACTCAGGCAGTTGTTGTTGCCATCCTGTACCTGTCCCGCAGATTTGATGTTCAGATGTACCGATCCTGTGCAGGTGTTGTTACGTGTGGTCTGCCACTGCGAGGACGATCAGCTGTCCGTCCTGTCTCCCTGTAGTGCTGTCTTAGGCGTTTCATAGTACGGACATTGCAATTTATTACCCTGGCCACATTTGGATAAATAGCGTGCCCAATTTCAACTTCCTGCAACTCATGCCAAGAATATAAGATATGCATATTATAGTATCTCACGTGTGTGATTTAATGAAAGTTTGATGTTTATATAATTTTATTTGAATCTGGCGCTCTGCATTTTCCCTGGCTTTTGGCCAAGTGACTGTCCTCCTATCCTAATTAACTACCGTTCCACAGGTGCATGTTCATTAATTGTTCATGGTTCATTGAACAAGCATGGGAAACAATGTTTAAAAACTTCTTGGTGACAGGTGGGCAGTATTGAGTAGCTTGGATGAATACGGTGCCCAGAGTAAACTGCCTGCTACTCTGTCCCAGATGCTAAAATATGCATATTATTAGTAGTATTGGATAGAAAACACCCTGAAGTTTCTAAAACTGTTTGAATGATGTCTGTGAGTATAACAGAACTCATATGGCAGGCGAAAACCTGAGAAAATACAAACAGGAAGTGGGAAATCTGAGGCTTGTAGTTTTTTAACTCAGCCCCTATTGTAGATACAGTGGGATATTGGTTATGTTGCACGTCCTACGGCTTCCACTAGATGTCAACAGTCTTTAAAACGTTGTTTGAGGCTTCTACTGTGAAGTGGGACCGAATGAGAGAGGAATGAGTCAGGTGTCTGGCAGATTGCCACAGGCTCTGTGGTGCGGTCAAGAGAGAGTTAACTCTCGTTCCATTGCTTTTCTACAGACATAGGAATTCTCCGGTTGGAACATTATTGAAGATTTATGATAGAAACATCTTAAGATAGATTCTATACTTAGTTTGACAAGTTCCTATGGGCTGTAATGAAAATGTTTGAACTTTTTATCCTACGTTCGGCTGGAACTGAACGTGCTTTTAGATTTGTTTACCAAACGCACTAACAAAAGAAGCTATTTTGACATAAATGATGGACATTATCGAACAAAACAAACATGTGTTGTGGAACTGCGTGTAACGGTCGTCGTTGCATGAAGGATTGGACCAAAGTGCAGCGTGGTAAGTGTTCATGATTTGTATTAACACTGAACACTAGAACAAAATAACAAAGAGAGAAACGAAACCGAAACAGTCCTGTCAGGTGCAGAACACTAGAACACTACTACCCACAAAACACAGGTGGGAAAAAGCTGCCTAAGTATGATTCTCAATCAGAGACAACGATAGACAGCTGCCTCTGATTGAGAACCACACCCGGCCAAAACAAAGAAATACAAAACATAGAAATAAAGAAACTAGAATGCCCACCCTAGTCACACCCTGGCCTAACCAAAATAGAGAATAAAAACCTCTCTATGGCCAGGGCGTGATACTGCCATTCCTGGGAGTGCATTCTGATGAAGATCATCAAATGTAAGTGAATATTTATAATGCTATTTATGACTAATGTTGACTACCCAACATGGCGGATATCTTTTTGGCTGCTTTGATGTCTTAACACTGTACTCAGATTATTGCATGGTTTGCTTTTTCCGTAAAGTTTTTTTGAAATCTGACACAGTGGTTGCATTAAACCCTTTACAATGAAGATATGTGAGGTTATTTGGATTTTTACGAATGATCTTTGAAAGACAGGGTCCTGAAAAAGGGACGTTTCTTTTCTTGCTGAGCTTACATCCCCCCACTAGAATCCCCAAACCTGGGTCTCTGTGCTGAATTCCTAAAACAATACAGAAATACACTATGGAAAAATAAGGAGCAGCAAGTCAGAAATGAGCTCAATGTACTGTAATTGAAGAATCCCGACTAGCCACTTCTGGGAAAATTGGAAAAGACTTAACAAACAACAACACAAATAATTATCTATCCAAAATGGAGATGTATGGGTAAATCACTTCTCCAATCTTTTTGGCTCTATAACAAAGAACAAACAGCAAAAACATATACAGTGGCTTGCAAAAGCACCCCCTCGGCATTTTTCCTATTTGGTTGCCTTACAACATGGAATTAAAATGCAATTTTTGGGGGGTTTGTATCATTTCATTTACACAACATGCCTACCACTTTGAAAACGCTGAATATTTTTTATTGTGAAACAAACAGGAAATTACCCCCCCCAAAGTCAATACTTTGTGGTATGTCTCTATAAGCTTGGCACATCTAACCACTGGGATTTCTGCCCATTCTTCAAGGCAAAACTGCTCCAGCTCCAACAATTTGGATGGGTTCCGCTGGTGTACAGCAATCTTTAAGTCATACCACAGATTCTCAATTGGATTGAGTTCTGGGCTATGACTAGGCCATTCGAAGATGTTTAAATGTTTCTCCTTAAACCACTTGAGTGTTGCTTTAGCAGTATGCTTAGGGTCATTGTCCTCCTGGAAGGTGAACCTCCGTCCCAGCCTCAAATCTCCGGAAGACTGAAATAGGTCTCCCTCAAGATTTTCCCTGTATTTAGTGCCATCCATCATTCCTTCAATTCTGAACAGTTTCCCAGTCCCTACCTACCAATGAAAAACATCCCCACTGCTGCCACCACCATGCTTCATTGTGGGGATGGTGTTCTCGGGGTGATGAGAGGTGTTGGGTTTGAACCAGACATAGCGTTTTCCTTGATGGCCAAACATTTTTTTTTGTCTCATCTGACCAGAGTACCTTCTTCCATATGTTTGGGGAGTCTCCCAAATGACTTTGGCGAACACCAAATGTGTTTACACATTTTTTCTTTAAGCAAAGTCTTTTTTTGGTCACTCTTCCGTAAAGCCCAGCTCTGTGGAGTATACAGCTTAAAGTGGTAGTGTGGACAGATACTCCAATCTCCGCTGTGGAGCTTTGCAGCTCCTTCAGGGTTATCTTTGGTCTCTTAGTTGCCTTTCTGATTAATGCCCTCCTTGCCTGGTCCATGAGTTTTGGTGGGCGGCCCTCTCTTGGCAGGTTTGTTGTTTCCATAATTAATAATGGATTTAATGGGGCTCCGTGGGACGTTCAAATTTTCAGACATTTTTTTTATAACCCAACCCTGATCTGTACATCTCCACAACGTTGTCACTGATCTGTTTGGAGAGCTCCTTGATCTTCATGGTGCTGTTTGCTTAGTGGTGCCCCTTGCTTAGTGGTGTTGCAGACTCTGGGGCCTTTCAGAACTGGTGTGTATATATACTGAGATCTTGTGACAGATCATGTGAGACTTAGATTGCACACAGGTGGACTTTAATTAACTAATGTGACTTCTGGCAGTAATTGGTAGCACCAGATATTATTTAGGGGATCCATAGCAAAGGGGGTGAATATATGTGCATAAATGTTTTTTTAATTTTCTCATTTTAACAAGTAATTTTTTTTATTTCACTTCACCAATTTGGACTATTTTGTGTATGTCCATTAAATTAAATCCAAATAAAAATCCATTTAAAATACAGGTTGTAATGCAACAAAATAGGAAAAAAACAAGGGGTTGAAAACTTTTGCAAGGCACTGTAAATGATCAAATACAAATTTTAGAATCAACTATTAAAGACTACCATAACCCACTGGATTCTCCAATTACCTTGAATGAACTACAGGACAAGATACAAATCCTGCAACCCAAAAATTCCTGTGGTGTTGATGGTATCCTCAATGAAATTATAAAATATACAGACAACAAATTCCAATTGGCTATACTAAAACTCTTTAACATCATCCTTAGCTCTGGCATCTTCCCCAATATTTGGAACCAAGGATTGATCACCCCAATCCACAAAAGTGGAGACAAATTTGACCCCAATAACTACCGTGGGATATGCGTCAACAGCAACGTTTGAGAAAATCCTCTGCATTATCATTAACAGTGGACTCGTACATTTCCTCAGTGAAAACAATGTCCTGAGCAAATGTCAAATTGGCTTTTTATCAAATGACCGTATGACAGACCACGTATTCACCCTGCACACTCTAATTTGCAAACAAACATTGGCAAAGTCTTCTCATGCTTTGTTGATTTTTAAAAAATTGTTTGACTCAATTTGGCATTATGGACTGCTATACAAATTAATGGAAATTAATGTTGGGGGAAAAACATACGACATTATAAAATCCATGTACACAAACTACAAGTGTGCGGTTAAAATTGGCAAAAAACACAAACATTTCTTCCCACAGGGCCGTGGGGTGAGACAGGGATGTAGCTTTAAGCCGCACCCTCTTCAACATATATATCAACGAATTCGGGAGGGCACGAGAACAGTCTGCAGCACTCGGCCTCACCCATCTAGAATCTGAAGTCAAATGTCTACTGTTTACTGATGATCTGGTGCTTCTGTCACCAACCAAGAAGGGCCTACAGCAGCATCTAGATATTCTGCACAGATTCTGCCAGACCTGGGCCCTGACAGTAAATCTCAGTAAGACCAAAATAATGGTGTTTCAAAAAAGGTCCAGTCGCCAGAACCACAAATACAAATTCCATCTAGACACTGTTGCCCTAGAGCAAAGAAAAACTATACAAACCTTGGCCTGAACATCAGCACCACAGGTAACTTCCACAAAGCTGTGAACGATCTGAGAGACAAGGCAAGAAGGGCATTCTAACCCATTGCCCTTTATGGTAATAAGAATTCACAAAATGGGACAAACACCAAATTGAGACTCTGCATGCAGAATTCTGCAAAATATCCTCAGTGTACAACATAAAACACCAAATAATGCATGCAGAGCAGAATTAGGCCGATACCCGCTAATTATCAAAATCCAGAAAAGAGCCTTTAAATTCTACAACCACCAAAAGGAAGCGATTCTATAACAAAGCCATCGCCTACAGAGAGATGAACCTGGAGAAAAGCCCCCTAAGCAAGCTGGTCCTGGAGCTCTGTTCCCAAACACAAACAGACCCCACAGAGCCCCAGAACAGCAACACAATTAGACCCAACCAAATCATGAGAAAATAAAAAGATAATTACTTGACACATTGGAAAGAGTTAACAAAAAAACTGAGCAAACAAGAATGCTATTTGGCGCTAAACAGAGAGTACACAGTAGCAGAATACCTGACCACAGTGACTGACCCAAACTTAAGGAAAGCTTTGACTATGTAGAGACTCAGTGAGCAAAGCCTTGCTATTGAGAAAGGCCGTCGTAGGCAGACCTGGCTCTCAAGAGGAGACAGGCTATGTGCACACTGCCCACAAAATGAGGTGCAAACTGAGCTGCACTTCCTAACCTCCTGCCTAATGTGTGACCATATTAGAGACACATATTTCCCTCAGATTACACAGATCCACAAAGAATTCGAAAACAACCCCGATTTAGATAAGCTCCCATATCTACTGTATGAAATACCACAGTGTGCCATCATAGCAGCAATATTTGTGATCTGTTGCCACGAGAAAAGGGCAACCAGTGAAGAACAAACACCATTGTAAATACAACCCATATTTATGTTTATTTATTTACCCTTTTGTACTTTGACCATTTGCACATCGTTACAACACTGTATATAAACAGTACATAATACAACATTTGTAATGTCTTTATTCTTTTGGAACTTCTGTGAGTGTAATGTTTACTGTTCATTTTTATTGTTCATTTCACTTTTGAATATTATCTACTTCACTTGCTTTGGCATTGTTAACATATGTTCCCCATGCCAATAAAGCCCCTTGAATTAAATTGATATGGAGTTTTATGCATGGGCTGTGTCTCAATCCACCACCATTCACCTGTTTTGGCCTTTCGCATCTACGGTGGAAAGTTGTAGAGCTACAGTGCTGTTTGTCAGACCAGGAGGCCTCCTGAAAATCGGTCTTCTCAAGAAAACGCCTGTACCATCCAGACCATTTGGGCTTTTAATTCCCCCATGGACACAATGGTGTTTTCCATTTTGCTCTATGGCCCCCACAAGTGTCACAGGACTTGTCTGAAGGTAACCCTTACAAATTAAAGAACAAACATATGGAGGTAGTTTTGTACCAACAAAGAAAAGGGTTAAATATTTGTCCAAAAAACAAAAATATTTCCTGAGCTTTCTTATATCTCATAGATATAGGACATACACTTCAAAACCTGTATTAATTTATGGGGCTATTTATTAAATTTCAAGAGTATGCACAGCTTTCATCAAGGGTGGCTACTTTGAAGAATCTCAAATATAAAATATATTTTGATTTATTTCAAACTTTTTTGGTTACTACATGATTCCATATGTCTGAATGAGTAGGTGTGTCCAAACTTTTGACTGGTACTGTATATATATTTTATATACACTGCTCAAAAAAATAAAGGGAACACTAAAATAACACATCCTAGATCTGAATGAATGAAATATTCTAATGAAATACTTTTTTCTTTACATAGTTGAATGTGCTGACAACAAAATCACACAAAAATTATCAATGGAAATCAAATTTATCAACCCATGGAGGTCTGGATTTGGAGTCACACTCAAAGTTAAAGTGGAAAACCACACTACAGGCTGATCCAACTTTGATGTAATGTCCTTAAACAAGTCAAAATGAGGCTCAGTAGTGTGTGTGGCCTCCACGTGCCTGTATGACCTCCCTACAACACCTGGGCATGCTCCTGATGAGGTGGTGGATGGTCTCCTGATGGATCACCTCCCAGACCTGGAGTAAAGCATCCGCCAACTCCTGGACAGTCTGTGGTGCAACGTGGCATTGGTGGATGGAGCGAGACATGATGTCCCAGATGTGCTCAATTGGATTCAGGTCTGGGGAACGGGCGGGCCAGTACATTGCATCAATGCCTTCCTCTTGCAGGAACTGCTGACACACTCCAGCCACATGAGGTCTAGCATGGTCTTGCATTTGGAGGAACCCAGGGCCAACCGCACCAGCATATGGTCTCACAAGGGGTCTGAGAATCTCATCTCGGTACCTAATGGCAGTCAGGCTACCTCTGGCGAGCACATGGAGGGCTGTGTGGCCCCCCAAAGAAATGCCACCCCACACCATGACTGACCCACCACCAAACCGGTCATGCTGGAGGATGTTGCAAGCAGCAGAACGTTCTCCACGGTGTCTCCAGACTCTGTCACGTCTGTCACGTGCTCAGTGTGAACCTGCTTTCATCTGTGAAGAGCACAGGGCGCCAGTGGCGAATTTGCCAATCTTGGTGTTCTCTGGCAAATGCCAAATGTCCTGCACGGTGTTGGGCTGTAAGCACAACCCCCACCTGTGGACGTCGGGCCCTCATACCACCCTCATGGAGTCTGTTTCTGACCATTTGAGCAGACACATGCACATTTGTGGCCTGCTGGAGGTCATTTTGCAGGGCTCTGGCAGTGCTCCTCCTGCTCCTCCTTGCACAAATGCGGAGGTAGCGGTCCTGCTGCTGGGTTGTTGCCCTCCTACAGCCTCCTCCACGTCTCCTGATGTACTGGCCTGTCTCCTGGTAGCGCCTCCATGCTCTGGACACTACGCTGACAGACACAGCACACCTTCTTGCCACATCTCGCATTGATGTGCCATCCTGGATGAGTCCCCAGGTACAATTGGGCAAATCGTGAAGGAGACATTCACATTCTTATTAAATTTTTCTGCAAGAATACCGTCAAATCTGTACACTTGGACTTTAATTTAGCTTTCCAAGTATTAGTAGCCATATTATAAGTTCAACATTTGCAAAACAACCAGTTTTCATAACTTCATAGCTCTGAATATCCTTGTAATTTTTGTCCAAAATGAAAAGGCATGCTGTCGTATAGGATTAACTACACCCCTAATGATATTGTGAAGTCTTGTTACCTGCTAGGATCTCTGAGGAATACATATGAACGTGATTTGACTTGTTGAAACAACGTTTATGGTGAGATTTTCACAGATTCCTTTCAATGTAAATTGAACGAGTGGAAATACAAAATTGATCGTGCATGCTATATGGACCTTTTTAGGACATGAAAAAAAAGATTAACAAAACAACACTTC
This sequence comes from Oncorhynchus tshawytscha, assembly GCF_018296145.1. NCBI lineage: Eukaryota > Metazoa > Chordata > Actinopteri > Salmoniformes > Salmonidae > Oncorhynchus > Oncorhynchus tshawytscha. The sequence continues at coordinate 51,447,130 of NC_056441.1, forward strand.
ATGTTATCTCTGGGACCCTTTGGATGATAAACCAGAGCAAGATTTCAGAACGTAAGTACACATTTCACCTTCAGAGGTGAATTTATCAAACCTATCGCGGTGAAGAAAAGTGTATTGTTGTTAGTCGCTCTCCTCAAACAATAGCATGGCATTTTTTCTCAGTAATAGCTACTGTAAATTGGACAGTGAGGTTACATTAACAAGAATTTAAGCTTTCAGCCGATGAAAGACACGTATATGTACCGACATTTGTTGTTTCTCTAAAATCTGCGATCTTGACATAACGCTCTGCATGATTAACAACTGTCCCGTTGACGGGACGCCGATCCTTAAGAAGTTGTGTTTCCATCGCATTTTCATTTCTACTGATGGTTTAGGCACGAAACAATATTGCATTATGTAGTAAATGTACCCACTCTGGTAATGGCACGTGAGCTCTAGCCAACAGCTCGCAGATACAGTGCGGGTATAGCCTACATAATCAGATTATTATGTGTATCTTTTTTTGTATTTTTTATTTAAATTTTACCCCTTTTTCTCCCCAATTTCGTGGTATCCAATTGTTTTAGTAGCTACTATCTTGTCTCATCGCTACAACTCCCATACGGGCTCGGGAGAGACGAAGGTTGAAAGTCATGCGTCCTCCGATACACAACCCAACCAAGCCGCACTGCTTCTTAACAGCCGCACTGCTTCTTAACACAGCGCCATCCAACCCGGAAGCCAGCCGCACCAATGTGTCGGAGGAAAAACCGTGCACCTGGCAACACTGGTTAGCGTGCACTGCGCCCAGCCCGCCACAGGAGTCACTGGTGCGCGATGAGACAAGGATTTCCCTACCGGCCAAACCCTCCCTAACCCGGGCGACGCTAGGCCAATTGTGCGTCGCCCCACGGACCTCCCGGTTACGACAGAGCCTGGGCCCGAACCCAGAGTCTCTGATGGCACAGCTGGCGCCGCAGTACAGCGCCCTTAACCACTGATGGAAGCATCTTCAGTATCATGAGATATGTCTGTCAAATGCCGATGAAGAAAATATGTGAGAGACTGGCTTTGACAAGGGATATGGGGTCAGGACTTTGACGATAAGAGAGGGAGGGAGAAACAAGAGAAAGAAAACAAACAGCTATTTTCATGAATGTATAGCGGTCCACACAGATACCAGTGCTTTTATTGGCACAGAATCAGCATGCACGGGAGGGAGGGGGAATTAGAGGGGGTGGAGAGATGAAGGGAGGGAGGGTGTCACACTGTGAGCTGTCAGCTGTCATCAGTTTCCGACGCCACCTGAGACGGGACGCACCACACCCTGCCGCTCACGCCCTGCCCGTCGCCCGTGGCAACTGCAGTATGTGGATGTGAATGTGAATGTGAGTGTGTGTGTGTGTGTGTGTGTGTTTGTGTGTGTGTGTGTGCATTTGTGTGTGTGCGTTCTGTGAAGGTGTGTGGCAGTAGTGGCAGAATACACAGGCGACTCCTGAGTGCTGCAGTTGAGGTGCTGCAGAGTTGGGTGTGGGCGTGACGGTTGGTGGTTGTTCACAGACTCAGCACTTATTTGATTAATTGGGGTAATTATTTTGCAGGGAAGGTTGCCCTACACAGACGCTGGTTGGTAGGTCACTCTACAGCCGATGGGACGAGGGTCCCTCTGGGCAGAAATACCATAAGGGGTGTGGTGGGGGGAGGGAGGGAGGGTTGTCTTCATTTGGCCATGAATTTGGCAAGCGAACTGTTAAAAACTGAATCGCTATTGGATTTGTTTGATTTGATCTCATACGTCTTTTAATAGCTGTTGTTCTGATTTTCAAGACGCAGATTGTTCATTGAATATGTTGCTGAACGTGAGCAAAAACACCAACAATATTTCACCTCGAGTGCAACTCTGTTCAATCCCTCATGTTTAAACTCATTCCCATCCCCGCTACAGTAAAAGCCCTGGCACAGCTACCCAGAAGAGCTAGCTTGACAAAAACGGTGTGTGTGTGTGTGTGTGTGTGTAGTTGGGGGACTTTCCAGTCCATGGACAGATGGAGAGACTGGGAGACAGGAGGCCTGCTGGCATAAGCAGGGGACAGGCTGGTGTGTGTGTGTGTGTGTGTGTGTGTGTGTGTGTGTGTGTGTGTGTGTGTGTGTGTGTGTGTGTGTGTGTGTGTGTGTGTGTGTGTGTGTGTGTGTGCGGGTGTGTATGTGTGAAATCTCCCATTGCAGCGGGGCCAGCCCCACAGACCAGCAGTGACCTTGGCACAGGGCACTGGAGTCACTCTGCCAATTGTCTGTGCCGCTGTGTGTGTGTCTGCCAGTGGCATTTTAAAGAAGCAGGGTCAAGGCTTTGGGACGCTCGCCCCCCCACTGAGTCTTACTGTTATTTAGGGTACCAATATGGACGCCGTTGGGTTTACCGTTTGCTACAGCTGTTTTTGTTGTTAGTGTTGTTTGTGTGTCTTTTATTAATAGTGTTTGGGGAGTGGGTTCTCTTAGAATAGTGCTGAGAGTACAGCATCAACCCATATGAGAAAGCATTTTATTTTTGTTTGCCAACCTCTTCCCGGGCAGCCTTTCTCCTATGCTCATCCTCCTCTCATTCTTTGTGAAGACGCTGTGTTTCTGTTTGCCCCCAGAACAGTGTTCAGTTGGGTTGTACAGGTGAAGCTGTGTCTCCTTGTCTGGTCCTATCTAAGGCTCCCCTAGAAGTGTGTACTGTATGTCTGTATGTCTGTCTGTCTAAGGCTCCCCTGGAAGAGGCTGCTTCTGTTCAGTCTGAGTCTGACCTGCTTTGATGCGGATGCTGGGGCTGCGGATCTTGCCGGCCTGGTTCTCTGCGGTGCAGAAGTAGTCGTTGTCATGGATGTAGCTGTTGAAGGCGGAGGGCGAGAAAGGGTAGAGCTGGAGGGTGCCATTGGCGTGCACGTGGCGGATGTGGGGCACATCGTAGATGTCGTCGCCGGTGGCCAGGTACCAGCGCAGGACGGCATGGGGTGCGCCGCCCGCAGGGCAGGGCAGGGACACCCCGACCGAGCTGGAGAAGGTCACCCGCTGCAGGGAGGCGTTTACAAAGTACAGCCGCGTCGAGACCACATCCTCACTGTTCACTGTGATGGGGAGAGAGAGACACGGTCAAGATAATACACACACACAAAGGAAAGCTGTATCTGGGCCACATCCACACACACATACACACACACCCACACAGCCAACGTGTGGGCAGCCACCTGTCAATCTCCAAACTAGGTTATCTTCTAGAGATTTCCATCAGGTCAGCACAGCAGTTCCCAAAAATAGAATCAATTACTATTTCTCCATTAGGCAAATGACGTGACGTAATATATTCATCATTTATTTTCAGCTACATGTAACTCCGTTATGATAAGCTGGAGCGAAGCCAAACCACAGTTAGACGCTCTGCTATAGGCTCATGAACACAGTCCACTTGATTTGGCAAGTTGCTCTGTACAATAACTCAAATGAACCTGGGCATCGACTTTGATCAGGTGACACGTGACTCGCATGCACGTGTTTGTGTTCGTGTGACTCAAGTGTGCCTCTCCGATCCACCTTAAATCGAAACGGGCGACCTGACTGCCAAACAGTAGTGAACAATCCTCTGCAAAGCATTAACATAATATCAGTCGTCTAAGATGAGCCCAAAGAGAGCCCTTCCTTAAACCGGCATCTGATTTGGAGGTGAAATGGGTCAAAACGAAGAAGCCATGTTCGGCTGTTAGAACAATACCTAGTCTGCCAGTTCAACCCATCTCACGTCTATATCATCACCGAGAAACCTTCAGCATATCTCCAACCACAACCCGGGAGGGCTACTTTGCAACCACGATGTCTTTCACAAGCCGCCGCTTCAATTAATCGCCTTAGGGGAGCTACATCCCTAAAACATCCCCCCTGGCAGTGTCTCCTGGGAAGCAGCTAGACGTCTTTTTAGAGTTGGGGGGTTTAGGGATCATTTCTTCTGAGTCAATGATATATAATTAATCCTCTTCCCCAGTTTGTGTCGACAATGGCCGGATTAGCCCCATCTTTTTCACTCTGAACGGCCCGGGACGAATAGCAGTGAATGGAAGGGCGGCTAGAAGCCTCATCAAGGTAGATTTAGGAGGGGATCTACACAGCAGATAACCTTACAGCTGTGCATTGATGTTGAACCAAATTAGCATTAGGAAAATCATTAAAAGAGCTATGAGGGTGGGGAATTCAAGGGGTTTACTTAACATTTTGACACAATACAAATGTTACAGATCACACCAAATTAATTTCACTGATTCAGTGGAAAGAGATGAATTGATGTGTGACAGTTAAGCCTAGTATGTTTATGGACCTCTCCTATATACACTACATGACGCACAGTACAGCAGTGACCTTGACATAGGGCACAGGGGTCACTCTGGCAACTGTTTGTGCTGCTGCGTGTGTCTGCCAGTGGCTTTTTAAAAGAGCGGGGCCAAGGCTTTGGGACGCTCGCCCACCACTAAGTCTCATTGTTAGTGAGGGGACCAAGATGGATGTTTGGTTTTCCGTTTGTTACAGATGTTTTTGTTGTTAATGATGTTTGTGTGTCTTCATTGTGTTTCGGAGAGTGGTTCTCTTAGAACAGTGCGACGTGGACAGCATCAAATCATGCACGTGCTCATCGAACATCTCGTTTCAAAATCATGGGCATTAATATGAAGTTGGTCCACCCTTTCCTGCTATAACAGCTTACACTCTTCTGGGAAGGCTTTCCACTAGATGTTGAAACATTGCTGCGGGGCATGCTTCCATTCAGCCACAAGAGCATTAGTGAGGTTGGGCACTGATGTTGGGCAGTGATGTTGGGCAATTAGGCCTGGCTCGCAGCCAGCACTCAAATTCATCCCAAATGTGTTCAGTGGGGTTGAGGTCAGGGTTCTGTACAGGCCAGTCAAGTTCTTCCACACCGATCTCGACAAACCATTTCTGTATGGACCTTGCTTTGTGCACGGGGCATTGTCATGCTGAAATAGGACCTTCCCCAAACTGTTGCCAAAAGTTGGAAGCAAAGAATCATCTAGAATATCATTGTATACTCTAGCGTTAAGATTTCCCTTCACTGGAGCTAATGGGTCTATCATGAAAAACAACCCCAGACCATTATTCCTGCTCCACCAAGCTTTACAGTTGCCACTATGCATTGGGGCAGGTAGAGTTCTCCTGCCATCCGCCAAAGTCAGATTTGTCCATCAGACTGCCAGATGGTGAAGCATGATTCATCACTCCAGGGAACGTGTTTCCACTGCTCCAGAGTCCAATGGCGGCGAGCTTTCCACCACACCAGCCGACGCTTAGCATTGCACATGGTTATCTTAGGCATGTGTGCAGCTGCTCGGCCTGGAAACCCATTTCATGAAGCTCCCGACAAACAGTTATTGTTCTGACGTTGCTTCTAGAGGTAGTTTGGAACTCGGCAGTTAGTGTTGCAACTGAGGACAGATGATTTTTATGGCCCTGTTCTGTGAGCTTGTGTGGCCTACCACTTCACGGCTGAGCTGTTGTTGCTCCAAGACGTTTCCACTTCACAATAACAAATCAAATTCAAATCAAATCAAATGTATTTGTATAGCCCTTCTTACATCAGCTGATATCTCACAGTGCTGTACAGAAACCCAGCCTAAAACCCTAAACAGCAAGCAATGCAGGTGTAGAAGCACGGCGGCTAGGAAAAACCCTCTAGAAAGGCCAAAACCTAGGATGAAACCTAGAGGGGAACCAGGCAATGGGGGGTGGCCAGACCTCTTCTGGCTGTGCCGGGTGGAGATTATAACAGAACATGGCCAAGATGTTCAAATGTTAATAAATGACCAGCATGGTCAAATAATAATAATCACAGTAGTTGTCGAGGGTGCAGCAAGTCAGCACCTCAGGGGCAAATGTCAGTTAGCTTTTCCTAGCTTTTCCTAGCCGATCATTAGGAGTATAATAACAGCACTTACAGTTGTTTGGGGCAGCTCTAGCAGGGTAGAAATTTGATGAACTGACTTGACAGTGCCACGTCGAAAGTCACTGAGCTCTTCAGGAAGGCCATTCTACTGCCTATGTTTGTCTATGGAGATTGCATGGCTGCGTTTTCGATTGTATACACCTATCAGCAACAGGTGTGGCTGAACTAGCCAAATCCACAAATTTGAAGGGGTGGTCGCATACTTTTGCATATATAGTGTAAATATTAACAAACAAAAGCCAAGGGACCTCTGGTACAGCACAAACAGAATGAAAAACTTGACACACGTGATGGGAGGGTATTGAAAGGCTGAGATAGGGATACAGCCCTCACTGCAGTGCCTTCGGAAAGTATTCAGACCCATTGACTTTTCCCACATTTTGTGAAATTACTACCTTGTTCTAAAATTGCTGAAATATTTTTTTCCCTCATCAATCTACACACAATACCCCATAATGACAAAGCAAAAACAGGTTTTTAGAAATTTTTGCAAATGTATTAAAATAGAGAACAGAAAAACCAAATTTACATAACTATTCAAACCCTTTGCTATGAGACTCGAAATTGAGCTCAGGTACATCCTATTCCCATCCTTGAGATGTTTCTACAACTTGATTGGAATCCACTTGTGGTAAATTCAATTGATTGGATATGAATTGGAAAAGCACACACCTGTCTATATAAGGTTCCACAATTGACAGTGCACATCAGACCAAAAATCAAGCCTTGAGGTTGAAGGAATTGTCCGCAGAACTCCGAGACAGGATTGTGTCAAGGCACAGATCTGGGGAAGGGTACCAAAACATTTCTGCATCATTGAAGGATCCCAAGAACACAGTGGCCTCCATCATTCTTAAATGTGGGAAGTTTGGAACCACCAAGACTCTTCCTAGAGCTGGCCGCCCAGCCAAACTGAGCAATGGGTAGAGAAGGGCCATGGTCAGGGAGGTGACCAAGAACCGGATGGTCACTCTGACAGAGCTCTAGACTTACTCTGTGGAGATAGGAAAAACTTTCAGAAGGACAACAATCTCTGCAGCACTCCAGCAATCAGTGCTTCATGGTAGAGTGGCCCGACGGAAGCCTCTCTTCAGTAAAAGGCAAATGACAGCCCGCTTGAAGTTTGTCAGAAGAAACCTAAAGGACTCAGACCATGAGAAACACGATTCTCTGGTCTGATTAAACCAATATTGAACACTTTGGCCTGAATGCCAAGGATCACGTCTGGAGGAAACCTGGCACCACCCCTATGGTGAAGCATGGTGGTGGCAGCATCATGCTGTGGGGATGTTTTTTAGCGGCAGGGACTTGGAAGGATTGAGGCAAAAATGAACGGAGCAAAGTACAGAGAGATCCTTTACGGAAACCTGCCACAGAGCACTCATGACCTCAGACTGAGGTGAAGGTTCACCTTCCAACAGGACAATGACCCTAAGTACACAGCCAAGACAATGCAGAAGAGGCTTCGGGATAAGTCTCAGAATGTCCTTGAGTGGCCCAGCCAGAGCCCAGACTTGGACCCGATTGAACATCTCTGGAGAGACCTGAAGGTAGCTGTGCAGCAATGCTCCCCATCCAACCTAACAAGAGCTTGAGAGGATCTGCAGAGAAAATGGGAGAAACTCCCCAAATACAGGTGGGCCAAGCTTGTAGCGTCATACCCAAGAAGACTCAAGTCTGTAATCGCTGCAAAGGTGCTTCCACGGAGTCCTGAGTGAAGGGTCTGAATGCTTTCGTACATTTTATATTTCCATTTGGAATTGTTTTTAAATAGCAAAAAAATGAAAAAATATGTTTGCTTTGTCATTATGGGGTAGTGTTTTTTCCATGAGGGAAAAAACATATATATTTTTTTTTACATTTTAAAATAAGGCTGTAACCTAACAAAATGTGGGAAAAGTCAAAGGGTCTGAATACTTTCCAAAGACACTCTAGGTAAGGGTTGCTCTCTCTCTCCATTCATTCATCCCTCTCCCCCTTCTCTTCCTCCTCTCATTCTTTGCAACATCTTTGTTCTCACCCTTCCTCACTCTCAATATCTTTAATCTCTCCTTCTTTTTTCTCTCCCCACCACTCTCAATCCATCCTACCCTGTGTCTCATCCTTTCTCTCTCTCTCTCTCTCTCTCTCTCTCTCTCTCTCTCGCTCCTATTATAGTCCTCCAGTACATGGCAGGATAGGTTGTGTGATTTGAATTTGCATGCCAGACGCAGAGAGTTAAATCCATATAATCTCCTTTCGCATTTAACACACACACAGTCTCTCCGCCCTGGTAATCGAACCACCATGGAAGGTCTCTTTCCCACTCCCCTGGTGTACTAGCAGAGTACAGGGGGTCACTGTGTGTGTGTATGTGTGTGTGTGTGTGTGTGTGTGTGTGTGTGTGTGTGTGTGTGTGTGTGTGTGTGTGTGTGTGTGTGTGTGTGTGTGTGTGTGTGCTTGTTGGGGGGTCAGTGTTAAGGCTGATTGGTATTTAAGGTCAAGCTTTATGCTGGAAGTGTGTCGGGTCAGTGATGAGGGGTGTGAGGTGTATGAGGAGAGGTGACAGCGTGCGAGTGTGTACATGTGCTTGTGTGCACGTAAGTGCATGTGTGTGTGAATGTGTATGTGAGGTCCCTCTCCTATCCAAAATGGAGCAGTTCCTCTGTGTCTAAAAGGTGTAATTTAGGTTGAGTGCAATTTGGCCCATATCATGTGCCATATAAAAACACAACTCTCTGCTCATGTTCTGAGCGATAGACCATTTCAGCACCATGGACAGGGCCACACTGGCTTTTCAGTCTCACATTTACATTTTAGTCATTTAGCAGACACTCCTATCCAGAACAATTAGGGTTAAGTGCCTTGCTCAAGGGCACATTGTCAGATTTGTCACCTAGTCAGCTCGGGGATTTGAACCAGCGAGCTTTCGGTTACTAGCCCAAAGTTTTTTTACAACAACAAAGAAAAAGCCCAAAATGGTTAAGAAATGAATCCTTGAATCATCATTGAGCATCACTGTAATCTTAATGTTAAAAGCTAACAGAAAGACTTTCCACTAATAAACAACAGTGAACGCCTGCTGTGACATCATAAAAAAATGGTGGCCACCAAGCGACATCAAAACAAGTCGGAGGCATTCCCAGATAGAACTAATTGGGAAGGAAGCAAACAGGCTACTGTGGATGAAGCGGCTGTTGTGCTGCTGTCCTATTGGCGAATCCAGGTCAGTCAGTTGAGCACAGTACAACACAGAGAGGGCAGTACAGTGGTGGACTGGACTCCCATCATGCAGCACAGATTGTGGCCTCCAGCAGAAAGGCCCAAATAAGACGGTCATAATATAATCCCACAGTTGGGGTCTGGGGGAGAGAGAGCCAGGGGGTGTCTCGCCAGACTGACAGGGTCTGTCAGCACAACTGCAAAGAGAAGAGAGAGACCAAAGAAAGAAAAGACAACACCCCACCCTAAAAGTGGATATAGAAGCCCCGTACCCAATCCCATATCAAGCCCCTGAAAGATGGATGAATGTAAACAAGATGGCAGAAAATCCATCATACCTTCCAGAGGGCTACGTGAGATGATACAATGTTGCCTTCACCAGGAGGAAGTCAAGACATGCCTAGGGGGAGAGGTAGAGGCTAGGGCTTGATTTGGGATTTGAGGATTTGAGGATTGGAGCAAGGGGCCAGTCTGTACCCCATCCAACAGGGAGTAATGGTGGAAATAAGGAGGGGAGAGAGGACTGAAATAACCCGAATTCTCCCTTTCTTTGTTCTGAGACGTCCAACGCGACGTCTAACTCACAGTTCTCCATGCCCTCAGGCTGCCCGCCCTTTTCCCTGGCATGGGCAGAAAGGGAGCAGAGGAGGAAAGGAGCGAGAGAGGGAGCTAGGCGCACTCATCCATTTCAGAGGCATATTTTCCTTCCTTCTTCAAGCCTGAATGCATTGATTACAACAGGAGAAGGTCATTGTCATTTGGGTGAGTTCCCTAAAACATCACTCCTGTTGGGCGAAGCCTCTTCACTCCGTCTCCTGCTCTTATTCTGTTGCTATGACAGATTTGACTCAAGCCTCTCCTCCCTCCACACACAGACACATTTGCACATTTCCTATGCCACCCCCCTTTTGCGGGCAGTATGAAAATGGCGTATGAATATGTATGCAACAGAGGCAGGGATATTGCCTATGGTGAACCGCTATGCATAATGCAGCTCTTTCTGTCTCATCCACACACACACACACACACACACACACACACACACACGCACACACACACGTCTCTGAGATTGGTACCATCCCATGCACACAGGTCAATAAATCTCTCACACACACACAATAACGTACACACGCGTATATACACGTAGACATTCTCAGAGGCAAGCGAGGATACGCCCAACATTCCTGTTAAGGGTCTGGTGAATCATACAGAATACAATACTCAACATGTTCAGGCAACATAACTCCAATGTCATTGCGGTCAGTTACAACACCGCAATAACGTAGTAATGATGTTGTACAACCCATTATGGGAGAGCAAGAAGAAATGATATTATTGTGAATGCTATTTGATACCCGTTTTACACACAAAGACACTGAAAAGGATAATGCATTGGCATCGCACTGAAATTACCTTGCCGTACTCATGATGTGCGCACGCACTCACGCACGCACACCCCTTCTCCATATTATGCAGTGTCAGTGGAATATTAGGAACCATTTTGGCGTTTGAGGATCCACACTCTCCCTCTTCAAAGGAATGGCTTTCACAGTTGTGGAGTGAGTGTCAGATTTTGGGGTGTGATTTATCCTCTATCCTTCACCCTCTATCCTTCCTTCTCTGTCAGAGATAAGCAGAGTGATAGTAAGCAACGTGGCTAGAGAAAAGAGGGATGCAAAGGAGGGAAAAGAAAAGGTTGGCCACGTCACTTTAAAGCAGATTATCCTCCACATGACCCAACTCCTCTCCTCTCAACCCATCGACCCCCTCTCCTCTCGCCCCGCTCTCCTATTCTCCCCCCTTCTCTTCTCCTTTCATCTCCTCTCCTGGTGCAACAGATCTTATGAAAGTGGAGACAGGGGAGAATACCTGTTGAGTTATCAAACTCAATTGGACAATCAGAGTCATCAAACTCAATTGGACAGTCAAGTGTAAATAGGTCAAATCGTTTTTTACTTCATAAAATGAGCGTTCTTTTGTGTTCATATTTGTGTGTGTGTTTTTTTTTAAGGCATTGGTGAGTTACCCATTGTAGGAGCAGAGGAGAGAGGCAGCATTTTCTATCTGTGTCATGTTTTTCTGTTTTCCCCCATATGGTTAAGATAGCCCAGGCCTACATTATGCATGCATGTGAGGAATAGGCTCCGTGGCTTTTCTGTTCACCGGCCAAGTCACCAGCACAAACACTCAAAGGTAAAAACAGCTGTTGCTTGCCAGAGCAAGAGGAGGGGATGCGAGTTAACACGAGTGTGGTATTATTGTGGCCGTGCTTCTCATAGACAAATAACAAGTTCATAGGTAAGGTGTTATTTAGGAGAATAGATGTGTATAACCGCAGAGATCGACTACTGTTGCTCAATTATATTCAGCGAGAGAGAGACCTTAAATTGTAATGTAATTGAGAGAGAGGAGGGGGGGGGGTGTTCAGACGACTTGTTGCGGGACAACTCTTGGCTAAGGAGAGGACAGGTAAGGTCGAGTCCACATCATTGGATTCAACATGAGAAACTTCATTGAAAAACGTATATTCAATTACATAAGTTGGCGTCAGATAACAATACGGTGAGGAAATGGGCACACGTGGCGACGTAGTAGCCTAGCCTATCACCGGGACGCAGACGCAACACCCCTCGACGCAGTGCAGTGGTCTACATTAAATTCGAGGCAGTCTATTTCTGAATCTGGCTCATAAGACAATTACTACGCGCCCATGCTGCCGTCTCACCTCTCAGTTTGTGTGTATTTTATTTGATTCCAAAATGACACTGCCGCCGGACCGGGCCTTGGTGGTAAATCAGACGAGTGCCATAACGGTTGACAAAATACGTTATGAGGAGAGCAGAGAGCAGCACGCCGTTGTCAGAACTATCTGGCCCAGACGATGGCAACAAACGGCTTTCCCATCAAACATAACACAAATGAGGAGGGAGAAGTGCAGTCCTCTAGTCAATGGACTGGTTTACTTTTGCAAATCAGTTGAAAATCCGGCTTTGGTTTCAGTTTAAACCAAAGCCTACTAATTACGCAGCTGGGAAGGGATGGTCATTTGGGTAAAACAAGAAGAGAAACCAATTTTTCAAATTGCATCCGGTAAGGGGACTGAGTAGAGAGAAAGAGGTGTGTGAGAGGGACATTACAGAGATTAGAAAATGGCCTCAAAATGCAGCATAAAGAATGCAATTATATATTTTGCGTAACAAAATGCTTACACATCACAAATTAATAAACACTGATAAAACGAATAATAATAATTATCATGATTATGATTAATTGTTTACAATAATAATATCCACAATAATAATATAGAAGGTGTTTTAATTTGGGCAAATCTTCAGAAAATCTGGCTTAGGCAAGATAATATCGCAGCCACCACATACATCACATTGTTTATTTGACTAGTGCTTATCCTTAAAATAAAGATTTCTCCCCCCCCCTCCCCTCCCATAAGGTAAGGGTAACGAAATATGCATGCGTAAAACCCTACTGTTTAGATTTGTTAACTAATCTATTTACATCCTACATTCATCCTATGATTCATATCAATTGTAATTGTACAGTCAGACAATATTCGGTTTAAAATCGACTGGAGGCCTGTCAGCCTGAACTGGAGGAAAGCGGAATCAGCAATGAATTGATCAAATAACTAGAATATCTCTCCCTCATTATTTTACAAACCGTAGTCTTGATCAGAATATTGGGTGATTTGAATTTGTGCAGACATAATAATGATAAAACAGTAGGCTTTAATTATCGCAAATTATTTTTTTACGTTAATACATTGCAACAAATATGTACAATAATTGCCATCACCAATAGGCCTGATTGTTCCAGATGAATAGATGGCACGGATAGCATCTTTCCCTGCTGATTTGTTTTGTGTCTCAACACATTTCCATAAAATGACAAGCGACCCTCCAGATCATGACAAAGAAGAACGAGCGCCCCCCTTTCCAACCAGCAGTTGATGTGTGCTGGTATGGCCGAGACGCATCAATTAAGGGACATCTGGTTATTCATATTGCACTAAAATTACTAATTAGCCTACTGGAAACCAACTACAACGAAAACGTATATATCTGAGAACACCAAATCATGCAAGAATGTTTGGAAGCGATATCCATCAAATTTAACACAGGGTGTTGTGTGCCGTTCCACGAAAGTGAGAACCATCATGGAGGCGCGGCCGACTCAGGAAAATACGCAGTCCTAATGCATATGCATGTGAGATTGTTGGTTAAAATGTCTCTCTGATCAATTCTTATCTTTAAAATCAAAACACAAATACGAGTTACGTTAAATCGCATAGTCAGTCAATACAAAATTGATTGTTGACAAAAAAATTAATGAATAAAGGAAAAAACGATGCTAAATGGAAGTTGGTTATCTACATCTCTTGCCTCCACTCTTTCCGCTCCACTGCCTAGGTGAAACCCCCACCCCTCCCTCCCTCCTTTCACCCACACCACACACCACACACACCCACACACACACACACACACACACACACACACACACACACACACACACACACACACACACACACACACACACACACACACACACACACACACACACACACACACACACCCACACACACAGTACATCTTGTTCAGTCACGGGACAAGGCGATGTGCAGTACATCATCTAAAAAGACCCTGTAATCCAATTAAACACAACAAAAACACCACAAAAAGCCCTAGTCACAACAGCAGCACCACGCACACACACACCACACCATCCCCGACTGTTGGCCTGCAAGGATATAGGCCATGTATTTCAGATGTCTAAAAGAACATCCACTCATGGACACACAAAAATGAACAGAATAGCGGTAGGGCCTATCTGCATGTGGTCCTAGACCTAATTACGTTTTTTGTTTGTTTGTTTTTTTACAATTATTTATGTATTCATTTATATGAACATATCTTGGGGTTTATGACTGAATTGTATCGACTAGATTAAGTTCAAGTTGTTGAAATGGTTGACAAGCGTTCAATCTGAAGCAAGTATTTAATCAAAACCATATTCAACCTTCCTCTCGATCTGCAGTATTTTTCCATCCAATCAGTATGTAGAATCTGGGGCCATAGAAAAATGGAGGATGCATAATTACACTACTGATAATAACATCCGAGTGTGTCTGCATGCGCTGACCCGTGTCATTCTAGAAAGTGAAGCAAATTGCCAACAGTGGAGATATTATCTGCCTAAAATCCCAGCGTTCAATATCCCCAGCATCAGTTTACACATCTCCTATCAATTTTTTTGTTGCCTTTATTGTGCGCTCATTTACAGACACACTAAATGTTACGCTCATTTACAGACACACTAAAGGATACGCTCGTTTACAGACACACTAAAAAGTGCGCTCATTTACAGACACACTAAAGGATACGCTCGTTTACAGACACACTAAAAGGTGCGCTCATTTACAGACACACTAAAAGGTGCGCTCATTTACAGACACACTCAAATGTACGATCATTTACAGACACGCACTAATTTGGAACGCCAAAGAAGCCATATTAACAAATCACACATAAGCCTGACACATTCTGTTATTTGTTATGGGACAGAGGAAAGAGAGCAAACACATGTACACTCGACAGCCCTTCTACTTTTCTGGTAAAAGTCCTACAGCTCAGAGACGCAGTTGGAGTATGTAGCAGCATGCAGCTCGCAATCTTTGCGCCTGCATGTCTTCCTCTCCTATTGTTGTGTCTCCATATTCATAACAACTCGAGATGTGCATACACGCAAACGGTGTTACCTCCCCCATCGTAACTGCCACAGACGGCGTTCAGGGGGATATGGACCACACTGCTAATCTGTCTGTTACTTCTCGAAATAAAGTCAACATATTTACGCAGCTGCATAATGTGTCCTTGGTTTTATCAATACATCTGAAAGGAGGGATGGGGGGGCTGAAAAGTGCTTCTAATTGTCATCCTCCGTCCTAAGTGGGCTTAAAGAAATGAAGCCCATCCAAATCAAGCTTTTTTTTATTCAAGTGAAGATAGGCCATTGACTTTAACTGACATTTTAAAAAAGGGGGTGATTTAAAGTTGTGACTTTTGTAAATTAGCGCATTCCAACCCCACCTCATGTATTGAGGCACAACGTAACATTAATAGACTATATGCACCACAACTTCAACGTTGCATTGGAGAGAGAAAAAGTTTGCGTGTCTTTCACGTACCTTCTTGGAAAGAGTACAGCAGGAATAAAGTTACCAGCCACATGCCATAAATAGCAGGTATATTTCTCAGGAATGTTGTGCAATCCCGACGAGTGCACGGCGCAGTGTTCGGCCAGACGAGGCTCGGTGCTGGAGTGGTGACGATGCTCACCGGCGATCTCTCCAGCCCTAGTCCCAGACTCGCCAGCGCCGTGGAACGGCCACTGATCTGGTCCCGCCTCCCGCACCCTCCCCTAGCCGGGACTGTCATCCGAGAGGGCCCCTCCCCTGCTATTCTAATGATGCGCGGTGATGGAGAAGTGAGGCAGTGCATCTACTGTACGAGGATCACAAGCACCGAGAGCCCGGGAGAGGGGTTTGGCGTGGCAGAGAGCTATGGAATATGGAGCGCTTCTTTTGCGCGGGTGGGGGGTGGTTTGTGTATGATTATGCAGCGGTGGGTGTTTGTTTATGGGGGCTCAGGTGTGTGGTTCTCGAGGTGTGATAGAATAGGTTTGCTATTTATCTGTAAAGGTCCATGGACGCGCGCGCCTGTGGACTTTTGGGGTCTTCACTTCACATCCGTCTTCACACTTTGCGCACAAAGGAGTTCACTCATTCAGTGACTGTGTCAGCTTGGCACAATGGATATAGATACATTTACGTTTGGTAGGCTACTTTAAAGATAAAGGTGTTATTATTTTTGCGTGCTATTTTTTGTTGCTTGGGTAGCCTAATATATGCAGAATTGAGAGACTCAAGAAGCATTTTTTTTGTTGTCAGATCGATATGAAGATCAAACAATGAATCTCTCTCTCTCTCTCTTTCACTCTCGCTCGCTCTGGCACAGACGCGGAGCCACACACGGCTCAGCGCGTCCTTAGAGACTGTGGGCAACATTCTGGCGCACTCTCTCCAAACACACAATTCAGTCCCATTTAAAATTCTATTTTACCTAACCCCTAAACCTAACCCTAATCCGTACTCTTACCCTTACCATAACCCTAACCTTAATCCAAAAACCTAACCTTAACCCTAACCCTATACCTAACCCTAGCTCCTAACCTTAACCCTTAACATAATTCTAACCCTAAAACTAATTCTAACCTAAACCACAAATCCCCTAGAAATAGCATTTGACCTCGTGGACCTAACAAAACAGCCCCAGTTGGTCAAATATGTGTTCATTTACTATTCTTGTGGGGCCTTCTGGTCCCCACAAGAATAGTTAAACATGTCCACACACACACACACACACACACACACACACACACACACACACACACACACACGTATTACATATATTCTGTTATTGTTTTATTACCACAGTCTACACATTTTCAACAAAAAGCAGGGTATAATAATGAATAATGAAATCAGACAAACTGTTTCATAGTTTTTGTCAAAATATAACTTTTAAAAAATGACATTGATTTACTGTAATTTAATTTGTAAGATGATGATGAATGGCTTCATAAAGAATTATTGTTGCAGTCGTGGAATGTCATTTTTTGAGCCAGTTACAACAATACATAGGATCTGTCCAAAATGGCACTCTATTCCCTATACAGTGCCCTACTTTTGACCAGGGCGCCTATTAGGGACGCTGGTCAAAAGAAGTGCACTACAAATGGAATAGGGTGCCATTTGGGAGGCACTTCTAGAGAGAAACCCAGCTATACCTCAGTGGTTCCACTGTAGCCTTCTGCATTGGTCCCCTCAGTTCCTCCGCAGTGGGCACTATCCACGCCACTTCACATCTCGCCTGTAATTATCGAATAGCTACACGAACTGTAATGTTATTGATTATAGGGTATACGAGGCACAGTCACCAGAAACAAATGAATCCTGATATCTGTCAACCCTCATCCTCCTCCCCCACATACTGAAGCCTACATACAGAACGAACCAAATAAACCAAGCTCCAAAACACAGGACCACGCCTAGTGACTGTATATGAAAGGACAGGCCAGAAATCTTCAGACTACAATGTCACCTACAGTGCCTTCGGAAAATATTCAGACCCCTTGACTTTTTCCACATTTGTTACGTTACAGCTTCATTCTAAAATGGATGAAATATTTTAAGTTTCTCAGCGATCTACACACAATACATTTTTGGAAATGTATTAAAATATAAAAATAAGATTGAACTAATTTGGAAAGGCACACACCTGTCTATATAATGTCCCACAGTTGACAGTGCATATCAGAGCAAAAACCAAGCCATGAGATCGAAGGAATAGTCCGTAGACCTCCGAGACAGGGTTGTGTTGAGGCACAGATCTGTGGAAGGGTACCCAAAAATATCTGTAGCATTGAAGGTCCCCCCAAGAGCACAGTGGCCTCCATCATTCTTAAATGGAAGAAGTTTGGAACAGCCAAGACTGGCTGCCCGGCCAGTCCGGCCAAACTGAGCAATCGGTGGAGAAGGGCCTTGATCAGGGAGGTGACCAAGAACCCAATGGTCACTCTGACAGAACTCTAGAGTTCCTCTGTGGAGATGGGAGAACCTTCCAGAAGGACAACCATCTCTGAAGTGCTCCACCAATCAGGCCTTTACGATAAGGTGTCCAGACAGAAGCCACTCCTCAGTAAAAGGCACATGACACCATAGTGCTTTCAAAGCTCATCACTGAGCTAAGGACTCTGAGACTAAACACCTCCCTCTGCAACTGGATCCTGGACTTCCTGACGGGCCACCCCCAGGTGGTAAGGGTAGGTAACACTGTCACGCTGATCCTCAATACTAAGGCCCCTCAGGGGTGTGTGCTCAGTCCCCTCCTGTACTCCATGTTCACTTATGACTGAATGGCCAGGTACAACTTCAACAACATCATTAAGTTTTCAGGGGAAACAACAGTGGTAGGCCTGATCACCGACAAAGATGAGACAGCCTACAGGGAGGAGGTCAGAGACCTGGCCGTGTGGTGCCAGGATAGCAACCTCTCCCTCGACGTGATCAAGACAAAGGAGATGATTGTGGACTACAGGAAAAGGAGGACCGAACACGTCCCCATTCTCATCGACGGGGCTGTAGTGGAGCAGGTTGTGAGCTTCAAGTTCCTTTGTGTCCACATCACATCATGGTCCAAACACACCAAGACAGTCGTGAAGAGGGCACGGCAAAGCCTATTCCCCCGCAGGAGACTGGAAAGATTTGGCATGGTCCTTAGATCCTCAAAACGTTCTACAAGCTGCACCATCGAGAGCATCCTGACTGGTTGCGTCATTGCCTGGTATGGCAACTGATCAGCCTCCAACTGCAAGGCACTACAGAGGGTATTGCGTATGATTCAGTACATCACTGGGACCAAGCTTCCTGCCATCCAGGACCTCTATACCAGGCAGTGTCAAAGGAAGGCCCTAAAATTGTCAAAGACTCCAGCCACCCTAGTCATAGACAAAGGGCTTCTTAACAGCTTCTACCCCCAAGTCATAAGACTCCTGGACAGCTAATTAAATGGATACCCAGACTATTTGCATCCCCCCCTCTTACGCCGCTGCTACTCTGTTTATTATCTATGCATAGTCACTTTAACACTACCTACATGTACACTACCAGTCAAAAGTTTTAGAAAACCTACTCATTCAAGGGTTTTTCTTTATTTTTACTATGTTTTACATTGTAGGATAATAGGGAACTATGAAATAACAAATATGGAGAATCATGTAGTAAACAAAAAAGTGTTAAACAAATCAAAATATATTTTGTATTTGAGAATCTTAAAATAATCCCCATTTGCCTTGATGACAGCTTTGCACACTCTTGGCGTTCTCTCAACCAGCTTAATGAGGTAGTGACCTGTAATGCATTTCAATTAACAGGTGTGCCTTGTTGAATGTTAATTTGTGGAATGGCTTTCCTTCTTAATGCATTTGAGCCAATCAGTTGTGTTGTGATTAGGTAGGGGGGTAATACAGAAGATAGTCCTATTTGGAGAAAGACCAAGTCCATGTAATGCAAAGAACAGCTTAAATAAGCAAAGAGAAATTACAGTCCATCGTTACTTTAAGACAGGAAGGTCAGACAATATGGAAAATTCTTCAAGTGCAGTCGCAAAAACCATCAAGTGCTATGAATAAACTGTCTCTCATCAGGACCACCACAGGAATGGAAGACTCAGAGTTACCTCTGCTGCAGAGGATAAGTTCATTACAGTTACCAGCCTCGGAAATTGCAGCTAAAATATATGCTTCACAGAGTTCAAGTAACAGACACATCTCAACATCAACTGTTTACAGGAGACTGTATGAATCAAGCCTTCCTAGTCGAATTTCTGCAAAGAAACCACTACGAAAGGACACCAATAATAAGAAGAGACTTACTTGGGCCTAGAAACACGAGCAAATTGGAGATTTTTGGTTCCAACCGCCGTGTCTTTGTGAGACGCGGTGTGGGTGAAGTGATGGTCTCCGCATGTGTATTTCCCACCGTAAAGCATGGAGGAGGAGGTGTGAGGATGTGTTCTAAAACTTTTGACCGGTAGTGTACATTTTACCTGAATTACCTTGACTAAACGGTGCCCTCGCACATTGACTCTGTACCGGTAACCCCTGTATATAGTCTCGCTACTCTTATTTTACTGCTGCTTATTTGTTATTTACATTTTTTACTTATCTATTTTTGACTTAACACTTTTGTTCCTTAAAACTCTGTTGTTCGTTAAGGGCTTGTAAGGTCTCCACCTGTTTTATTCGGCTAATGTGACAAATAACATTTGATTTGATTTGTTGTGAAAGCCTTCTTGGAGTTTGCCAAAAGGCACCTAAAGAGTCTCAGACCATCAGAAACGAGATTTTCTCACCTGATGAAACCAAGATTGACATCTTTGGCCTGAATGCCAAGCCTCACGTCTGGAGGAAACCTGATACCATCCCTACGGTGAAGCATGGTGGTGGCAGCATCATGCCGTGGGGATGTTTTTCAACGGCAGGGACTAGGAGGCTAGTCAGGATTGAGGGAAAGATGAACGGAGCAAAGTAGTGAACCTGACTTGAACCTGGTCGAACATCACTGGAGAGACCTGAAAATAGCT
Source organism: Oncorhynchus tshawytscha (assembly GCF_018296145.1). Classification (NCBI taxonomy): domain Eukaryota; kingdom Metazoa; phylum Chordata; class Actinopteri; order Salmoniformes; family Salmonidae; genus Oncorhynchus; species Oncorhynchus tshawytscha. The sequence goes on from NC_056441.1 coordinate 51,467,512, forward strand.
GTGCAGCAACACTCCCCATCCAAACTGACAGAGCTTGAGAGGATCTACAGAGAAGAATCGAAGAAACTCCCCAAATACAGGTGTGCCAAGCTTGTAGCGTCATACCCAAGAAGACTCAATGCTGTAATCGCTGCTAAAGGTGCTTCAACGAAGTACTGAGTAAAGGGTCTGAATACTTATGTAAATGTGATGTTTCAGGTTTTTTTATATATACATTTGCTAAAATGTCTAAAAAACAGTTTTTTCTTTTTCATTATGGGGTATTGTGTGTAGATGGATGAGGGGAAGAAAAGATGTAATACATTTTAGAATATAGCTGTAACGTAACAAAATGTGGAAAAATCAAGGGGTCTGAAAACTTTCCGAATGCACTGTATGTGTCACCTTGAAAATGTTTTCGGTCTTCAGGTCAGCATGGATCAGACCCAGAGACTTCAGCATCCTCACAATTTGAGACAAGGATTTGCAGCAATGGAGGTGAAGGCTTTTGCAGTGGCTATCGCCACAACAGTCACAGAAGAGTAACCAGGCTCTTAGTCAATCTACATGTAAGCTTGACTCAGTGGGAGTAATAGGAAAGGATAGTTGTTAGATTGAACTAAATGTGAGCTTACACTGGCTGTGGTCTGTCGCTTCCACAGAACATCTCCTGTAGCGCAGCAAACGAGCAACTGTGCCTCCTCTCTCCATTATGTAACAAGTGGAGAGAGAGAGAGAGACGCTGTTCGCCACCTAACTACTCCCACGTACAGATTAGTGAGAGCGCGCACACACACACACACACACACACACACACACACACACACACACATGGTGTGTGGTCAAGTAAATACTACAAAATAAAATGCATGAGTGGGCTTGGAGAAATGTAACCCAGTGAAAATGTACTGTTTGGGTTTCAAATCATCTGACTAGTACAGGGGACTGAAGTCTGTCTCCTTCCCTCACCTCTCAACCGGCCTATTACAACTTCACTGACTCACTTCTAGAACCAGTTGTATCTACCCATCAACCCACAGTAGTCATGGACTTCACAATAACCAGATCCAGCTCCATTCACAGAAATAGCCAACCTGCTGTGGGCAGTGAGTGACATATAGGCTATGTTACCACACAGAAAGGCTGCAATCCTCTCTACTTAGGTCTGATCTGACCCTTTCTGACAGCACAAAGCAGGTTATAGTGTACTTCAAGTGGTGATCATCATGTGATGTGACAATCCAGTAAAATGGCAAGCTCCCAGCCAGCAATGGATATCGCTTTGGACAAGAGTCAAGCCGTCCACGGCGCACCACATGATTCATCTGCATCCCCTCTTTCTCCCTCTTCATTTGTTGCCTGGAGATACACAGGCTGAGTGAGGAAAAGAGAGAGGGAGGCAGAGAGAAAGAGGGTACAAGGAAAACAAGGATAGAGAGAGCAGCTGAGACAGAGTTAAAAAAAATGTTTATTGAACCTTTATTTAACTAGGCAAGTCAGTGAAGAACAAATTCTTATTTACAATGACGGCCTCCACCATGGCCAAACCCGGACGACGCTGGGCCTAATTGTGCGCTCCCCTATGGGACTCCTAATCATGGGCCGGTTGTGATACAGCCTGGATTTGAACCAGGGTGTCTGTAGTGACACCTACTGGTGCTGAGATGCAGTGCCTTAGACTGCTGCGCCACTCGTGAGCCCAAGTAAGTGAGCAGCTATGGAGAAGCTGGTGGAAAGATAGAGAGAAATATGTCTGAAAGAGAGGAAAAAAGAGAGCTTGTGAGAGGAAGAGAGGCTGTGAGAGAAAGAGAGGCTGTGAGAGAAAGAGAGGCTGTGAGAGAAAGAGAGGATGTGAGAGAAAGAGAGGATGTGAGAGAAAGAGAGGCTGTGAGAGAAAGAGAGGATGTGAGAGAAAGAGAGGCTGTGAGAGGAAGAGAGGAAGAGAGACTGTGAGAGAAAGAGAGGCTGTGAGAGAAAGAGAGGATGTGAGAGAAAGAGAGGCTGTGAGAGAAAGAGAGGATGTGAGAGAAAGAGAGGCTGTGAGAGAAAGAGAGGATGTGAGAGAAAGAGAGGCTGTGAGAGAAAGAGAGGAAGAGAGGCTGTGAGAGAAAGAGAGGCTGTGAGAGAAAGAGAGGATGTGAGAGAAAGAGAGGCTGTGAGAGAAAGAGAGGATGTGAGAGGAAGAGAGGCTGTGAGAGGAAGAGAGGATGAGAAAGAGAGGCTGTGAGAGAAAGAGAGGATGTGAGAGAAAGAGAGGATGGAGAGAAAGAGAGGATGTGAGAGGAAGAGAGGCTGTGAGAGGAAGAGAGGATGTGAGAGAAAGAGAGGATGTGAGAGGAAGAGAGGCTGTGAGAGAAAGAGAGGATGTGAGAGAAAGAGAGGATGTGAGAGGAAGAGAGGCTGTGAGAGAAAGAGAGGATGTGAGAGAAAGAGAGGATGTGAGGGAAAGAGAGGATGTGAGGGAAAGAGAGGCTGTGAGAGAAAGAGAGGTGAGAGGAAGAGAGGCTGTGAGAGAAAGAGAGGCTGTGAGAGAAAGAGAGGATGTGAGAGAAAGAGAGGAAGAGAGGCTGTGAGAGAAAGAGAGAATGTGAGGGAAAGAGAGGCTGTGAGAGAAAGAGAGGCTGTGAGGGAAAGAGAGGCTGTGAGAGAAAGAGAGTCTGTGAGAGATGGAGAAGCTCAGAGCGAGAGAGAGAGAGAGAAAGAGAGAGAGAGAGAGAGAGTGATGAGGCAGGTGGGTTAATGTGAATGTTAATGCTTATGCTAATGCTAAAACTCAGCCAATCAGAGGGCCCCTCAGGCTATGACTACATGCTAGGATCATATTAGTGCTAATGTATCTGGTATTAATGCACAGCCCCAGCCCCCATGGAGTACGCAAGGTCACCGCTGGTGGGGGGAAAGGGGGATAGGTGGAGGGGAACACACCACATCACTGGTCCACTGGGTCAGTTAGGCCTGAGGTTTGGGATGGGGGAAGGTAATGACATGGGCACTGGATAATCAAATGTTGTGGAGGGACCACTTTCATTAACACAAATGTCCATTTGGACTCGACAATGATACAAAAACAAAAAATGTTGACTATTGTGAACAGGTAGTAGGAATGCCTAGTGCACTTCCCCATCTCTACCACCTCCCTGCTCCAGCTCCAGCCAGGCTCCAGCTCAGCTCCCCCAGTCAGTGTTTCTGCCAGACTGCCTGCCGCAGATCTCTCCATGCTCCAGTGAGTGGAACGCCTTGCCGCTGTGTCGTGTGCTGGATTAGATTCATCTGCATTAGGCTAATATGAATCTCAGAACTGTGCCTCTTTTGCCGCAACGCGCTTAAGGAAGGCACCTTGCGCGTATGCATTTAAGCAAGTTTTTTTTTTAAGATATAAAAGAGCTTGTATGTTCGCACAGCACTGTGCGTGTGTATGCAGGAGCACAGAGGAGCGGAGAATATTTCTGGTGCCTCTCAGTCCCTACAGCCCAATGTGAAGGGTGTGGTGGTGGGGTGGCTTGAGCGAGAAGTCAGGGGGTGTTAATATATTCAAATGAGCCAGGGAGGATAATAAGAGGAGGGGTATTGAGGAAGAGGGGGGGGCTACCTCGTCCTCTCTCTTAATTTCTCTCTCGCTCTCTCTTCTCCCTCTCTTGTTTTTCTGCATGTATATATACATTAGAGAATCTCTGCATGAGACAGAGGGAAAGAGGGAAGGGAGATGGGGGGTAGGGGGGGTTGAGATGATGAGATTGAAAAAGGAAGCAGGAAAAAGAGATGGCGACTGACGCAAATGATTAGCAGTCCCTGAGGCTAACAACAGCTCACAGACAAAAACACAATGTTCGGATACTGTCCAAACCACATGCAATATGGCCGCCATTTAAGCCAATCTCTGTAGATCCAATATGGATCCAGTCCAGTGCATCAGACTGCAATGAATGACATCCTAGAAATACACTTCACAACATATCTATTAGAATCCTCAAATGTGTCTAAGATATGGGAATTATACATATACTCCCTGATAAAGATAGAGAAAATATGGACAGGAAGATGGGCACTGAAGATATGTGCCTCTATAACGGCCCAGTTAGAGATATAGATCAGAGATATCTGGTGACACCTAGTGGTGATACATCTTACTGGCGACAGTCGATCTGACCTAAGCAAATTGTGATGGTCATCATTGGTCACATCTGGACATGGACACAGCCTCATCTTCATGCCAGGTCACAAAACACAATGACCCAGTTCAATATCGGCCCATAACCCCATCCCCGAAGACCTACCAGTTCTAAATTGTGGAGCTCCGCCCCAACAGAGGCACCTTCGCCTTTCTCTGACAGCCATCAAAGAAGCTGAAAAAAATGCCCCTTCTGAATGCTCCCATCTCTGACAACAGCCTCTTTGGAGTCGTTGTTGTGGAGACCATGGAGTGCTTCAAAGTCGGAGGGAAGAGAGCTATTAAAGCACCCTTCCTCTTAGAAGAGCGGCATCCCGGCACTGAGACTCAGCCCCCCATGCTTCCACTTCTTCTCGGGCCACGACTCGGAGCGTCGGGACGCCGTGCCCGCTGACAGGTGACCACCAGAGACACACCTCCGCTCCTGCACCGGAGCCACCCAAGGGGCGGCGGCCAGCGGTGGAGGGGGCCATGGAGGACTACAGACATGTCCTACTGAATGCTCATTGGCTATGCGCTTCCCGCTCTCAGAGCATTATTGGGAATGGTGTCAAAGCTGTAGTCTGTCCACCTGGATAGACCAGACGTTGAGACGGGGTTACGCCATTAAATTTTACTGACCCCCGCCACCCTTTATGGGGATTGTGGAGAAGGTTGAAGCTCTAAACAAAGAGACTGCAGAATTGCTCGTGAAGTAGGCTTTACTCGCCTTACTTTCTCGTACCAAAGAAGACGGGGGCGTGAGGCCGATTCTGGATTTGCGGACTTTCAACAAGTCTGTAGCCAAACGGACTTTTCGCATGCAGACAAAATGTCTGTTGGAATGTATCCATATGAATGACTTATGCACGAGCATCGACCTGAGGGACCCGTACTGTCATGTGCAGGTGCTTCCGTGTCACAGGGAGTTTCTGCGTTTTGATTTTCAAGGAACGGTGTACGAGTACACAAGAATGCCATTTGTGTATGCCTTAGCTCCTCAAACCTTTCACAAATGTGCGTAGGCTGCATTGAAGCCGCTGCGTCAGCAGGGAGTCAGGATTCTGGCTTGGATACTTGGATGACCTGCTGGTTCTCGCCCCATCAGCAGAACTGGCGATCACACACATGGCCCGACTGGTGATTCACCTCACACGTCTTGGGTTTGCAGTGAAATGGAAAAAGAGCACGCCTTGGCCGAGTCAGCGGATTGTCTACCTGGGTCTACAGCTAGACACCGCGACTATGACATCCTGGCTTTTGGATCCACAGAAGTCTGCGATCTTGTCGACCCTCAACCGGTTACATTCAATGTGCATGGTAATGATGCACTCTGTCATGTCTCTTCTGGGTCTCATGTCAGAGGCCCACACAGTGGTCCCTCTGGTGTTTCTGTGTAGAACAGAATCATTGGAGAGACCCACATGTTCTGACGTGCTGTGTTCCCATGGGCAGAGTGTCCTCGCACATCCCAGTCTTTACAGATGCATCTCTGATGGGATGGGGTGGGTAGTGTCAAGCTCTGGCAGTGGGGGGTGTGTGGTCTACAACAGAGTGTCACCTCAAGCTCTTGGAGCTGGAAACGGTTCTATTGGTGTTACTGCACTTCACACCCATGCTCCAAGGACGCAATTTGTTAGTGTGGTCAGACAACCGGACCACAGTGGCAGTGGGGGGGAGATTTCCTGCTTTTCACACCCTGGCGTTGTGTGAACCACCGTTGGAGCCTTTGGTTCAGATTTCTTTGAGGATCTTATTTTTAAAGACAGCATTGTTACTTGTCGTGACCTCTGCCAAGGGCGGTGTTGCGGTCCTAATCCGGCGCTCATGCTTAAGATTATTAAGAGCTCATACAGATCTCGGTTCCTTGAGGTGAGGGCCTTCTCTCCTCCCCATCCTTGTGAAGACTTACAGAAAACGTTTGACCTCTGTCATTGCCAACAAAGGGTATATAACAAAGTATTGAGATAAACTTTCGTTATTGACCAAATACTTATTTTCCACCATAATTTGCAAATAAATTCATTAAAAATCCTACAATGTGATTTTCTGGATTTTTTTTCTCATTTTGTCTGTCATAGTTGAAGTGTACCTATGATGAAAATGACAGGCCTCTCTCATCTTTTTTAAGTGGGAGAACTTGCACAATTGGTGGCTGACTAAATACTTTTTTGCCCCACTACATATACACAAAAGTATGTGGACACCCCTTCAAATTAGTGGATTTGGCTAGTTCAGCTACATGTATAAAATCGAGCACACCACCATGCAATCTCCATAGACACACATTGACAGTAGAATGGCCTTATGAAGAGCTCATTGACTTTCAACATGGCACCGTCATAGGATGCCACCATTCCTAAATGTCAGTTTGTCATATATTTGCCCTGCTAGATCTGCCTCGCTAGAGCTGCCCCGGTCAACCGTAAGTGCTGTTATTGTGAAGTGGAAACGTCCAGCAGCAACAGTTGCTCAGCCACACAAGCTCACAGAACGGTACCGCCGAGTGCTGAAGCATGTAGAGCGTTAAAACTGTCTGTCCTCGGTTGCAACACTCACTGCCGAATTCCAATCTGCCTCTAGAAGCAAAGTCAGCACATGAACTGTTCATCGAGAGCTTCATGAAATGGGTTTGAATGGCCGAGCAGCCGCACACAAGCCTATGATCACCATGCGCAATGCCAAGCGTTGGCTGGAGTGGTGTAAAGCTCACCGCCATTGGACTCTGGACCAATGGAAATGCGTTCTCTGGAGTGATGAATCACGTGGACAAATCTGGGTTTGGCGGATGCCAGGTGTACGCTACCTGCCCGAATGCATAGTGCCAACTGTATAGGTTGGTAGAGGATTAATAATGGTCTGGCGCTGTTTTTCATGGTTCGGGCTAGGCCCCTTAGTTACAGTGAAGTGAAATCTTAACACGACAGCATACAATGACATTCGAGACAATTCTGTGTTTCCAACTCGGTGGCAACAGTTTGGGAAAGGCCATTTCCTATTTCAGCATGACAACGCCCCCGGGGATGCACAAAGCGAGACCATACAGAAATATTTTGCCGAGATCGGCATGGAAGAACTGGACTGGCCTGCACAGAGCCCTGACCACATCCACATCAAACACCTTTGGGATGAATTGGAACGCCGACTGCGAGCCAGGTCTAATCGCCCAACATTAGTGCCTGACCTCACTAATGCTCTTGTGGCTGAATGGAAGCAAGTCCCTGCAGCAATGTTCCAACATCTCCTGGAAAGCCTTCCTAGAAGAGTGGAGGCTGTTATACAGTAGCAGAAAAAGGGGGACCAACTCCATATGCCAATGATTTTGGAATGAGACACATACTGTACTTTTGGCCGTGTAGTGTATGTCCCCTACACTTCAGGACATATGTGTGGTCGTGATTACTGTCTGAGTTCAGTTCAGTACATGATTTCTCTTGCCCAACAGTCTTTGAACAGGTGTTGAGTTGACTGAGGACACAGTAGTTAGTCCTTTGGTCTACACTGTCATACTTGGTCACAGACACAGCTGGGCCGGATCTTTTTTCTAATTTTCTCGCCCTAAAACCAATAGGAGCGAAGCCCCCCTATGGTTCTGCTCTCTACAACATAGAACGATAGTTGCTGGGTATGTAACTCCAGTTCTATCAGTGGAGTGGAGCCCCATAGGAAATTGGCTGCCAAGACAGCGGGGTAAACCAAAAGGAGCGCCCCTATGGGGCTCCGCTCCACTCATAGAATTGGAGGTACATACCCAGCAACTATCGTTCTATGTCATCAGATCTGAAAGGACTGGACGGGGAAACACTATGTGATGACCCGAACTAACTAGCCTTTCACAAGGGTATTTGGGTCCTGCCATATTGCTTACACCTACAGGCATTATGTCCTTTCAGATCTTTCAGATCTGTTCATATCAGGACAGAATGAGTGAGGGAAAGGGGTTTGGGCCTAAAGGCCCTGAATGGAACCCGTGTGGTTAACTTTGTGGGCTACTGTGTCAGTTTTCCTACCCCTATCTTTATCCGTGTGTGTGTGTGTGTGTGTGTGTGTGTGTGTGTGTGTGTGTGTGTGTGTGAGAGAGAGAGAGAGAGAGAGAGCGTGAGAGGGCACGCAGAGCATTGCTGAGCGAAGACTTTCCATCTTGACCCCCATGCTCAGATCTTATCACTTTCCCACACTTCACACTCCCCCCGCCACACCGACACTCACACACGGTAAATAAGGAGCTTCATCACCTTGACAGGTTAAACAAGCATTGCCCTGAGCGTTTAACTGGCAATAAATAGTGGAAACAACACACTCCTTATCTCCGCATGTTTCCGATTCCAACAAGCTCTCACAAGCCTCACTGCAAATTTCTAAGTTGCTCCAAAAGTCACATTTCAAAGTGTTTTTATTGCTATTTTTTATGATGATTATTATTATTCCTCGTGCAGCTCTGTATTGTTCAATTTCTCCAAGAGTCTAATTTTGAAGTTAAGGGTTAGGTTAAGGCACTCATTCAAAATGGTAAAGGTCATGGTTAAGGTTTGGGATAGGGTTACAACATTAAGTGTAGGCACTCATTCCGCATGGTTAAGTTAAGAGTTAAGGTTTGGGATGAGTTAAAAAAAATATATATATTTTAAAAATGGGTCCCACGACTAGGGGTGAAACATGAAACGTTCTAATCCAGAGTCATAGGATTAACAGTGTCATGAGAACAGGCCCATTCACCACCCCCATCCACAACGACCTAGCAGAACCCAAGCCTTTCAACTCAGCAAAAAAAGAAAAGTCCCTTTTTCAGGACCATGTCTTTCAAAGATATTTCAGAAAAATCCAAATGTCTTCACAGATCTTCATTGTGAAGGATTTAAACTCTGTTTCCCATTCTTGTTTAATGAACCATAAACAATTGATGAACATGCACCTGGGGAACAGTCATTAAGACACTAACAGCTTACAGACGGAAGGCAATTAAGGTCACAGTTATGAAAACGGTAGGACACTAAAGAGGCCTTTCTACTGACTCTGAAAAACACCAAAAGAAACATGCCCAGGGTCCCTGCTCATCTGCGTGAACGTGCATTAGGCATGCTGCAAGGAGGCATGAGGACTGCAAATGTGGCCAGGGCAATAAATTGCAATGTCCGTACTGTGAGACGCCTAAGACAGCGCTACAGGGAGACAGGACGGACATTTTATCGTCCTCGCAGTGTTAGGCCACGTGTAACAACACCCGCACAGGATCGGTACATCCAAACATCACACCTACGGGACAGGTACAGGATGGCAACAACAACTTACCAAGTTACACCAGGAATGCACAATCCCTCCATCAGTGCTCAGATTGTCCACAATAGGCTGAGAGAGGCTGGACTGAGGGCTTGTAGACCTGTTATAAGGCATGGTCCTCACCAGACATCACCGGCAACAACATCGCCTATGGGCACAAACCCATCGTCGCTGGACCAGACAGGTTTTGTCTCACCAGGGGTGATGGTCGGATTGGCGTTTATCGTCAAAGGAATGAGCGTTAGACCGAGGCCTGTACTCTGGAGCGGGATCGATTTGGAGGTGGAGGATCCGTCATGGTCTTGGGCGGTGTGTCACAGCACCATCGAACTGAGCTTGTTGTCATTGCAGGCAATCTCAATGCTGTGCGTTACATCCTCCTACCTCATGTGGTACCCTTCCTGCAGGCTCATCCTGACATGACCCTCCAGCATGACAATGCCACCAGCCATACTGTTCGTTCTGTGCGTGATTTCCTGCAAGACAGGAATGTCAGTGTTCTCCCATGGCCAGTGTAGAGCCCGGATCTCAATCCCATTGAGCACGTCTGGGACCTGTTGGATGGGAGGGTGAGGGCTAGGGCCATTCCCCCCCAGAAATGTCCGGGAACTTGCAGGTGCCTTGGTGGAATGGTGGGGTAACATCTCACAGCAAGAACTGACAAGTCTGGAGCAGTCCATGAGGAGATGCACTGCAGTACTTAATGCAGCTGGTGGCCACACCAGACACAGACTGTTACTTTTGATTTTGACCCCTTTGTTCAGGGACAAATGATTCCATTTCTGTCTGTGGAACTTGTTCAGTTTATGTCTCGGTTGTTGAATCTTGTTATGTTCATGCAAATATTTACACATGTTAAGTTTGCTGAAAATAAACGCAGTTGACAGTGAGAAGACGTTTCTTTTTTTGCTGAGTATATGACGGTAACAGAGCTCACTGTTGCCCCTAGTGGCCGGTTTTGAAGGCATTTCCCGGCACCTTCAGGTAATGGACAGATGTCCAATTTTTGAAAGACCTTTCTACTGATTCTTCAGACCTGTAAATGAGATTAGAGCCTTTTGACAGTTCAACGTTTGACATTTGATTTCGCTGTTCTGATTTTGTTGTTCCACCTCAGTTGCACCCCAATGCTTTGCGCTATAACCGGTTTTGCGCTATAACCAATTCAACTGCAAACTTGCTGACATTGTCATAACCTGACATATGCAGTACACACAGAGGCTGGCAATTAGGCTACCTACCTTACCTGTGGACACAATAACTGACCTGCCCTCTCACATACCCCAGCACCTGTCCATCCGTGAGCACACACACAGTACTAAAGATGTTATCAGGACAGGGAACAGTCTGATAAATGGCCTCTCATTCTTAACTTAAGTGAAGTCTTCGTGCAAAGCAAGGCAGGTGTGGGACGGAGAGCCCACCTGTCAAAGCAGCCCATGTACAGTATTCACCATGCTGATCCAGCAAGTTGCCTTGGTGGGAGATTGATGCTGTTTCCACACGCTGAAACGTTTTGGGTGTTTGTGGTTCTATAATAGGCCAGTTAACAGGAAATTCAGCAACTCTTAGAGGACAGTGAAAATTGATAAAGGTGCTTCAGTAAAACAAACGCGTTTCGGCCTTGTCGGAGTTATAGGCGGAAAACATATGAGGCTGGTTAGGGGAAAACGGCTCATAATAACGTCTGTAATGGAGCACATGGAAACCATGTGTTTCGATGTATTGGATACCATTCCACTAATTCCACTCCAGTCATTACCACACGCCCGTTCTCCCCAATAAAGATGCCACCAACCTCCTGTGGTGGAATAATTACACTTTTATGACACTTTTATATATTTCGAAAGGCCTACGACAGGTTCAGAGACCAATCAGGTGCCAATCACAATGGAAATTCAACGAAAAAATGTGATTGGATTGGTTATTGAGAAAAGAAAATTGCTCTTAATTTAACAATCACAATGTTTGAATTCCTTTCTGCACCTGTAACTCCGACAAGGCCGAAAGGCATTTGTTTTTACCGAAGCTCTTATCAGCTTTCACTGTCCTCCGAGAGCTGATGAATTCCCTCTTCACATCACCATTTACTCCTCATTTCATGCACCTTATTGAGCAAGTTATATAGGCCTAATATTCCCATCTAGGTGGTGGGCCGACGCAGAAAAATTTGAAGTTGATCTATCCCTGTCGAGGGAGGAGCTGATTTTTTTGTATATGACAGTAAAACATTCTTATGATGACCATGATATTTGTTGGCACCTTCAATTCTTGCAATAAATTAAAAAAATTTAAAAAGTATATTTCAACACTGTCTGCTCAGGCAAATTTGCTGAACTGCTTAACATTGAACCAATCAGAACTCCCGTACATATCCCTTGTCATGAAGGCAGCCAATGGCATGCTTCTATCTAATATGTAAACAGCCTCATGTGAAAACGCAAGCCACTGTCTGTCTGTGTGTGATGAAGAGGAACATATACAGATGTCGGGTCTTTATTTGATCACTCTTTTGTGGCGGAGAATTTTCCTGATGCACCAGGAAATTCAAAAGAGCCTTGTGAGTGGCTGAAATTGAACGGTTCTCTTTCTCTCCATGCGGGGGCAGTCGAGTCAATGGGATCAGGGATTGCAATCAAAATGATGTTCTCTCTCACTCGCTCAAACCCTAGGCCTAAGTCCTATTACTGCATAATTCAAATGCACAAAAATGTATCTGAAATGCAGCCATACACATCATCAACTGTCCTTTTATATACCGTACCAGTCAAAAGTTTGGACACACCTACTCATTCAAGGGTTCTTCAAAGTAGCCACCCTTTGCCTTGATGACAGCTTTGCACACACTTGGCATTCTCTCAACGAGGTAGTCTTCATGAGGTAGTCACCTGTAATGCATTTCAATAAACAGGTGTGCCTTGTTAAAAGTTAATTTGTGGAATTTCTAACACATGAAGGTCAGTCAATCCGGAAAAGTGGCTTTCAGATAGCACTGTAATAATGCAATATCTTAGTAATTTGAAGAAGTAAACAGAGGAATTGAGCCCTGGGACTGATATGAAATTAGAGGCTGCCATCTGGTGTTTGGGTTAAAGATAAGCTTCCGGTGGACCAACAGATTGGCTGCCGGTGAAAGTGAGTGATACTCGTTGAACTCTGTAAGGCTGTAAGGGACACAGGTATGAATCGTTGAATAAGATACGTTTCTGATGTTTGTAATACGTTTATTATTTCTTAATTCGATAGTTTCAATAACACCAGTGAATTAAATGGCAAGGTAATGTCATCTAAAAAACAATAATCTCTTTCCATTGTGTGAAACACTGTCCAGAAATGTAGTAGATCCAATTAAATGTTTTAGGACTGAATATTGAGCTGATAAGTCAACACCAACTTTTTGAAGGCACTAGCAGATTTGTTAAACAACAGGTTTTATATTTTGACTAGTTTATGTCCCAGGAACAGTTAGTACAGAACAGGTCAATGCAACCCGATTGTGGTAAGAGCTATGGAAACAATGGTTAAACCTTGAGAGATTTATTTACCTCTGGGTCTACAGATCCCTTGTGTATCTGTGTGTATTTTAGATTGTACAACCCAGATTGAAGGGTTTGAAAGGATAACGGGTCTGGTTTTATGTGTTGATTTTGCTTACTTTGATAGAAGTATAGGACATCCTTTGATAGTTTAAGCCATAATATAATGCTTCCTTAAAATGAAACAATAATTATCACAGAGTGATAAAAGGAGGGAATGTGAGGGAAAATGTTGTCTGAAGAGATGTGAACTCAGACCAATTGGAACATCTCAGTTTTAGTATTTGAGAGTAGAAGCCTATTTTTTTTTAAACAATTTACTTAACTAGGGAAGTCAGTTAAGAACAAATTCTTATTTTCAATGACGGCCTAGGAACAGTGGGTAAACTGCCTTGTTCAGGGGCAGAATGACAGATTTTTATCTTGTCAGCTCTGGGATTTGATCGAGCAACCTTTTGGTTACTAGTCCAATGCTCTAACCACCTGCCGCCCCACATGCAGGAGCAAAGTTAATAATTAATCATGTAAATCATGCTGACATGACTTGTTTGTGTAACAGTATATAAGAACTGAAAGGGAATGCCCTTTTCAGAGTTTACATCAAATTTGGATTGAGTTTGTGAACCTCTCCAGCTGTGATAATAAAGATTGATTCATGCACATTGAGTTTGAGTCCATTGTGGTGAATTTCCACGACAGTCATACCAAGGATAATTTAGCTATTTGATTTAGAATTTTAAACCTCCTTAATTTAAAGTATCCAAAAATTATATCAACATTTTTTGCTCTGTTTTTTGGGGGGGACTTACTAGCCCATACAAATGCCTTGAATTACAGATTCACCACATGGAACAACAGATAGTCCCAATAAATAAGTTAGTTCTGAAGTGTTTCTCCTATATCTGAGATAAATATAAATATTTTTTTTACATGTATTTAACCCCATATTTTTGGCATTAAACATGCACTGATTTTGCATGTATTTAACCCCATATTTTTGGCATTAAACATGCACTGTCAACTGTGAGACCTGCCTTTCAAAATCATGTCCAGTCAATTGAATTTACCACAGATGGACTCCAATCAAGTTGCCGAAACATCTCAAGGATGACTGGGTATTGTGTGTAGATTTATGAGGGGAAGAAATAATTAAATACATTTTAGAATAAGGCTGTAACGTATCAAAATGTGGAAAAAAAAAAAGGGATCTGAATACTTTCCGAATGCACTGTATACAGTACCACCATTCATTTTTCTCAACTGGTACTTCAGACGAGTCTTGTGAGGCCTGTGGGCGTTCTAGAGCAAAACCACTGACATTTACATGTTTGTGAGAGTCTCACGTTTGCACAGAGGGATTATATTAGTGTGTAGCCCAAAAGGTTTGGATGCTACAGACAGAAGTTGCCAGATCAGGGAGCAAAAAAAAAACACCATTGTGTTTGTGAGAGTCTCGTCTTTCCATAGAGGGCCTATCCTTATCGCGTAATTTACTAGCGAAGAGGAGGCGAGGTGTGTTACTGCCCAGATAATCAGTTTGTCTGCCTCTACGAATGAGATGTTCTGCTCTTAATCTGAGCGAGGAATTTAACTCGGATATTATGATGAATAATTCTCTCTCTTTCTCTGCGGAGAAACTGTTCTGCCATTGACGGGTTAGTAAGGATAGAGTGGACTCCAGTTTTCTTTTAGTTGAGACCAGAAGAAAATGCCATTGCATTGTTCATAATGAACCCTTGAATGGCGTCCCACAGGAATATCTTGTCATTCACAGACTCTTTGTTGCGGAGGATAAATTCATGTAAATCAGTGTGTGTGATTAAATCTCCACCTTGTGGCACGATTTGGAGCATTGGTTGTAGGCAATTTGCATACATTTGCATTATGATCAGGCATAGACACATGTACAATTTTCACTTTCTGAACTAGATGCACTAACTGTGATGAAAGTGATGTGTAATCTATCCTTGAAAATGATCAGTCTAGCGAAGTAAAAAGTATATTCTTCAGCTGTGGGTTATGTACGCCCCATATATCTGCTAGTGTAAAATCAGAGACCATATTTCACAATGCTATGGTGGGAGGAGGTGCAGTACCCAATTTGTTAGATTTATCCATTGTCAGGATGAGTGTTGTGTTCATGTCATCACCCAGGACCACATGGAAATCAGATAATCCAGCAAGTATTTTGAAAAAAGAATCATAAACCATATGAAAAAAAGATATGGGGGCATATGCAAAAAATATATATTTTTAAGCAAATTTAAGTCATGACTGAGACTGGACCAAAAGACTGCGGTGGGTTTTCCTCTGACTTCCTCTAACTAGGCCCTGCTCCTTTCATATTTTATTTTTGATCCAGCGAAACTCCCTAGTCCCTGTCAGTGACAAGCATACCAATAACATGATTCTGCTACCACAACACTTGAAAATACAGAGGATTTTACTCTGTGTTGTATTGTATTTGACCCAAGCCTGTAGTTTTTTAATTTAGGCCAAAAAGTTCATTTATTTGCCGTGCCGTCTTGCAGTATTACTTACTGGTCTTCTCTTTGTCATACAGAACAGTAATTTGTAGGGAAAGCAATGCTGTTCCTCTGTATTTTCAAGTATTGTGGTGGCAGCATCATGTTATGGGTATGATTGTCACCGACAGAACCAATGAACCAAGCTGCAAGGAAAAGGATACAGGCAGGGTGCTCCTCATCCTACTCCAACTAGGCCTACTGACAGGGATAATGTTGCATTTCCTATTTGTCAGTATGCATGAAATGAGTGAGTCCTGCCCTGATGACTGTATTAGGTTTACAATACTTGTCCTATAGATTTTTGTAGTCTTACATTTTTACTTGGAATAGTGACAGCTTAATCTCTCTGTCACAGAATGGAATGCTCGTTATAAAGCCATCTGCTCCTGCTAGTTAGTAACAGGTCTACTTCTTGTAGCTAGCTATCTACGTTGCTAAGGTTGTGCGTTTTACGTAAAGTTGTGAGTTAATTTACAGCTTTCATTGACGGTAGTATGTTTCTATTACTAAATAGATTACAAATATTTTAAAAAAGACTTTACCCATAGCAGCTTGCCAGACTGAGGTCTCTCAAGTTGTCACCAGCGGTGTTTAAGTGCCTTAGGTACAGAGAATGTGATTGGCCGACGTGATCAGCGTAGTTTTGATTTGTTTTCTGTTTAGTACTTGGCAGTGTTTGCTAGTGAACATAAAAGTCAGTACACGACACAACCAGAAGTATGTGGACACCTGCTCGTCAAACATCTCATTCCAAAATCATGGTCATTAATATGGAATTGGTCCTCCCTTTGCTGCTATAACAGCCTCCTCTCTTCTGGGAAGGCTTTCCACTAGACGTTGGACATTGCTAGGGGAACTTGCTTCCGTTCAGCCACAAGAGCATTAGTGAGGTTGCTCACTGATGTTGGAAGATTAGGCCTGGCTCACAGTCAGAGTTCCAATTCATCCCAAAGGTGTTCGATGGGGTTGTGGTCAGGGGTCTGTGCAGGAAAGGGCCTTCCCCAAACTGTTGCCTCAAAGTTGGAAGCGCAGAATCATTTAGAATGTCATTGTATTCTGTAGCATTAAGATTTTCCTTCACTGGAACTAAGGGGCCTACCCGAACCATGAAAAACAGCCCCACACCATTATTCCTCCTACACCAAACTTTACATTCTGCACAATGCATTCAGGCAGGTAGCGTTTTCCTGGCATTCACCAAACCCAAATTTGCCCTTTGAACTGCCAGATGTTGAAGCGTGATTCATCACTCCAGAGAACTCATTTCTACTGGTCCGGAATCCAATGGCGGCAAACTTTACACCCCTCCAGCTGGCGCATGGTGATCTTAGGCTTGTGTGCGGCTGCTCGGCCATGGAAACCCATTTCATGAAGATCCCTACAAATAGTTATTGTGCTGACGTTGCTTCCAGAGGCAGTTTGGAACTCGGTACTGAGTGTTGCAACCGAAGACAGACGGTCTCGTTCTGTGAGCTTGTTGCCTAACTTTTTGCGGCTGAGCCATTGTTGCTCCTAGATGTTTTCACTTCAGAATAATAGCACTTACAGATGACCGGGCAGCTCTAGCAGCGCATACATTTGATGACCTGACATGTTGGAAAGGTGCCATCCTATGATGCGGCCACGTTGAAAGTCACTGAACTCTTAAGGAAGGCCATTCTACTGCCAATGTTTGTCTATGGAGATTGCATGGCGGTGTGCTCGATTTTATACACCTGTCAGCAATGGGTGTGGGTGAATTTGCCAAATCCACTATTTTGAAGAGATTGCCACATACTTTTGTATATATAGTGTATTTTGAAAAGAGTTAGCAACGGATGGAAAAAAAGAGTTAGCAACGTTAGCCAACGAATTGAAATGTGCTCAGGATAAATGAATATGTCAAAAACAGCTCCTCCCAATCATTTCGAAAACTAAAGCAGAGACGATGCTTCGACTCACTGCCTTTTCCTCTTTGTTGTTCTAGAAGTCTGAAACAAAGATTGAGATGGAGGAATATATTATGCAGTTGCCTAAGCTATAATAACCTTGTTTCAGGGAGGAAGGTGTTTGCCGTCGTGGTGTTGTGGACTTTCCACTGACAGCTACGGTCCCTGGCTGTAACAACTTATTTATTCTGGGATAATTAGCGCGGCCCCGGCGCCATGATTAATGCACTTTGTCATCGTCAGCACGATATAATCATCCAACGCTGCCTGTAGCCTATAGCAAGATGATGCACTTCAAAACGAGTTCAATATCTCAGCAAAAACAACAGCATGTGGCGCGTACAGTCACATACTGTATACAGTCATTGGGTGCAACACATTTCACGTAGCTTAGGCCTCGTCTGTAGCCTAGGCATGGCCTACGGTCAGTTACATTAAACTGTACGATAACATCCATTCTCTTAGCTTAGGCTAATAATTATGTGACTATAAAATGGGGTCAAATTAAATATAGGTAGAGGTGGTCACTGTCTAGGCTATTTTTAGGCCTCTACCTGTGACAAGGTTGCAAGATCATGAGAATTCGTGGAAAGGATAACACATTGAAGATGGGATGATTGTTGATAGTTCAGAGAACTATAAGCCAAAAATCTTGGCTGTTTTTGTTCAATGTCCATGGGATATTCACCCATTTAGCCTACAGGTAGGTGTGTGTGAGTGTGTTCCTGCCTGGGTGCATGCATGTGCGTGTGTGTGTGTGTGTGAGAGAGAGCGATGGTGATCAAGGAAATGTAAAAGAGTGGGAAAGATTATGATCACAACGGGATGATGATAGGTAAATTAGTCTCTGTGTATGTGTGCATGTGTGTGCATTCACACCCTAACACAGTGTGGCTGTTGTGGGGGTGGAGGACGATGTTTACAGACGGACACTGCTGAGCCTCTTTGACCTAGAGGAGGTCCTGCAGGAGCTGCACAAAAGGGACAAAGAGAGAGGTGTGTAGACTAAGCCTACTGGTCTATTAAAATGCGGTGTATTCATTCATTGGGTTCCCGTTGCAAAACGTTTCGCCTGTTGCGAAAGCGTTTTACAACGGAAACCGTTTGCTCCGAAACGTCCTTCAACGTTTCGTAAAAGCTGCTGAGTGCTTAAAAACGAAAGTTGGAGTTCATTTTTAAATGTATGGTTTCCACTCCATTGACATTCCAATCCAAATAGTCTGTGAAGTGTTTGGCACAAGCTGCACACATGTATAAATGAACAATTCTTCCATGCTCCAAAGTGGAATGAAGTCTGCGGGGTTCAATCCAACTTCTTCCACCTGCATATTGTTTTTTTTAAGAAGGACTTGACTGAACTGCAATTTCCATTTAAGAACTAAACAGAACTCAACAGCTTTTGGATTAAACAGACAAAACATTTTGCAACGCAATCCAACTAATGACTACACCCTTGGATGTTTTTCAGGTTTGCTCATAGCATAAGACAAGTCTATGGTCATGGCCAAACAATGTTTTGCCTCCATCTCGTGGCCACATACGGTATTCATTCACTACTGAAATGATTGAGAGAGGACAGCAGGGTTTGAACCATCACATTTACGGTTACTGGGCACTTAACTTTCTGAGCCATTAATATCCAGACCTCTTGGCAGTGGTTCATTGTAGGCTTCTGCTAACATAGGCTACAGTACTACTTGGCAAAGTAAAGGCCTAATACCACAGAATTACATGATCTCAGTGACTCATTTACATTTTAGCAGATGCTCTTATCCAGAGCGACTTACCGAAGCCATTAGGGTTAAGTGCCTTGCTCAAGAGCACACGGACAGATTTGTCACCTCTGGGATTCAAACTAGTGACCTTTCGGTAACGAATAGGCTATCTGCAACCCAGTATAACACTTTGTCAAATTTACACAGGTTAATTTTCGACTTACTTTGTAATAAACACAGGACAGCTACAGTGGGTCTACAGTTTATCAATAGAAAAGGAACGCAGTCTCACACAATACAGTCAACAACATACAAGTGCCCAGCCGTCCTACGGTAGGTGAACCTCTTCAATCTTTCTTTGCTGGAACACACATAGCAGAAGGGCAGGACATTAACAATAGAATTCACAGAATATTCTCTTGTTAAAAAATAGTGACTTGTAAAATAGTGACCGTTACAATGCCATTTATATATTCCTCCCTTCGGGTGTAGTAGATAGATGTAACATAGTCAAGAATTGAACTAATGGATTTTGGTATGAATGTGAATGAGAGCCTAAATTACTCGTACTATTACGTCTAGTAATATGTACAACTGATTCATTAGAACTATGTACATTGTGGGCCATCATTCATCAGTCATGAATAATCTCGCATTCTTCCAGTACCCAAGAAACACTTGGAAGTGTTCGGGCAGAAAGTATTTAGAGCTGCCACAACTGGTGTTGACCTTGAAAAACTTGGCCCAAACCAAGTGAGATGGATGGCATTCATTAACGGCCTATGCTCCTTATAGGAGTGCTTCAGTCAAGTAAGTCTTCCAGACCCCTTACTCTATGTCTCAAAATGCAAACCAGCAGATGTCACTTAAATACTGCTTCATAACTGCTTTCCCCAGAGCAACTTGCTCAATCGGTCACTGTGGTATCAACAACACCACATGTTCATTTCTTGACCAATGACAGATGGATGTGGACTGCCTCTCATTCAAGATGTAGCCTGTATCTCATCTTTGTATTCCATTGTCTGATATCAGGACACTCACCCGGGGCTTTCCACACTGGCGGATTTTGTTGCCTAGGGGATGAGAGAGAAAGACAATCAGCGAGTACTGATGATACAGTCTATTACAGCACTCCCCATTCCCCTAATAGACAGCAAGGCAATAGAGAACACTATCATTAAATTGGTTTAAAATGGGGTTGTTAGATGTCAGTCAGGTTGGAGAGTGCACACACACACACACACACACACACACACACACACACACACACACACACACACACACACACACACACACACACACACACACACACACACACACACACAGTCTGGTCTGGGGACTCACTGGCCAGCAGGAGAACAGACAGGATCATGATGACAGCAACAAAGGTCAGACCTCCAATACGAAGAGTCTGGTAGTCTACAACACAGAGGACACACCCATCATAAGTTCACCTATGGCAACGTCTCTATCTATCTGTCTGTCTCTCTCTCTTTCTCTCTCTGTCTCTCTCTGTTCTTGTCACTGTCTCTGTCTCTCGCTCTCTCAATTTCAATTCAATTTAAGAGCTTTATTGGCATGGGAAACTTGTTTACATTGCCAAAGCAAGTGAAATAGATGAGAAACAAAACAGTTTTACAATAAACATTACCCTCACAAAAAGTTCCAAAAAAAGGTCATATTATGTGCAAATAGTTAAAGTACAAAAGGGAAAATAAATCAAATATAATATGGTTTGTATTTACAATGGTGTTTGTTCTTCACAAAATGCACTTTTCTTGTGGCAACAGCTCGCTCTCTCTCTCGTTCTCGCTCTCGCTCTCTAGCTCACTCACTCTCTCCTTGCCATTAGGCGTTATCAAATTACCAAATGACTGTCTGTCAGATAATCCTTTCCTGCAGTACCATTTTGTTGTCTCTTACCATACACAAATTCTGCATCAGGGTCGTACTCGGGAGCTGAGGAGAGAGCAGAGAACACGAGTTAAATTCCAAGAGGATATACACACTCTACAGGCCGACACACACATAGGGTTGACAGAAATAGAGTAGACAAAGAAACATACTGTTGTCCCATGAGAGGGGTAGACTCATAAGGAAGTGGTCCCCTCTGATCCTCTACCTACATGGATCTGGGTAAGCGTCAATGGCTGCCTACGCAGGAGGCTCCTGTCTATGTTTATGGTTGTGGATTTCCTGTGCGCCCGATTTCAAATGCCATATGCAGTTTAATGATCCCCATGCAATGTACATACACAAACATACACCATATTGTCTAATATACAGTACCATGGTTTTCAGCCAATCAGCATCCAGGGCTCGAATGTCCCGGTTTCTAATAATACATGACTGGCTCAAAAGTAAACCTGACCCACAGGAAGTCAATGTAAATCTCCCAGAGCATGTCATGCCAAAATGTTTCGATGATCCATGGTACCTGGTTTGTTTGACCGCTCCATAGATAAGGAGCAGGCTAACATGTCTCACTCAGTCAACGGGAAGTAGTGGCGACTGAGAGTGGTTTGCTTGACTACGTGAAGGTGCTTTGGGATTTGTACTGTATGTCTCGCAGTACACCGCGAA
Source organism: Oncorhynchus tshawytscha (assembly GCF_018296145.1). Taxonomy (NCBI): domain Eukaryota; kingdom Metazoa; phylum Chordata; class Actinopteri; order Salmoniformes; family Salmonidae; genus Oncorhynchus; species Oncorhynchus tshawytscha. The sequence goes on from NC_056441.1 coordinate 51,489,208, forward strand.
GCTAGCTAGCTCGTGTCGGTCTCTATAGCTGTATGCGTAGCAAACCAATGTTTACTATGTAGCTGGAACAACGAGCTAGCACATGGTTCCCTGTGGCTTTCTGCCCATTACCTGACTGGCTAATGATGTACATGAAACATGATCAGGTCACAGGTTGTGCCCCTTGCCTGATAAACCCATAGTATAAGAGAGAACTGGGACTAGAGGGGACACCTATGGGCATGTTCTCCATTTCATTTAAAAAAAAAATGTATTATGGTCAATCACCATGAATTAGAATACAACATAGTGAGTCAAAACATGAAACCTCTGGGCAAAAAAACAAGCTATTTGTGTCTATGACCGGTAATTGAAATGCAGTAGTGTAACACGTACCTCCAGCGGCGGACATGATGGCCGGTCTGTGTGAGTGTCTGTTCGGATGAAGGAAATGAGTAAGAGATATACAAAATCTGCATCCGTGTCTACAACAACATTTGTTGGATCCCTAGTCATTCATTGTAGCATGGCATGCTTTTTGGTTTGACACCGGCGTTGCTGACAGGGCAAAAGTGGTTAAAATGTAACATATTTTTAGTTTGTTTAGTTAGCAAATAATTTATCTCAGTAGCACTACCAATGAAAACAGGCATTCTGTTAGTTCTGAAAGCCATTGTCTCGCGTGGTTATGGATTCAGACGGATTACATTTCAATAATCTGTTTTTAATAAATCTGAGGAATGGTTTTTAATGTTTTTATCCAGTTTTTATGAAAGTCCGTTGACAGGATAAGGAACATTAGATGTCCAAACAAATTGCTTCAGCTGGTTCTTAATCTTCATGTATCTGACTAATTCCTAGAGACGGTAGTAGAGATATTGATTTACACATGCACACACACACACACACACACACACACACACACACACACACACACACACACAATCAGTACTCTGTTCTGTTCTTTTGATCTAAATCTCTATGCCTTTAATCATTAATTGCATGGATTGTGAGATTAAAACGTCCTGGAGTCAATTTTGTTCGGCTAGTCTCACGTGTGTAAGTACGAGCTGTGAAAGTTGTGAGAGTGTATTTGCGTATGTGTAGACATACAGTACCAGTCAAAAGGTTTGGACACACCCTCTCATTCAAGGTTTTTATTTTGATTTGTACTATTTTCTACATTGTAGAATAATAGTGAAGACATTAAAACGATGAAATAACACAAATGGAATCATGTAGTACTCTGCTTTTCCTTCACTCTGCCGTCCAACTCATCCCAAACCATCTCAATTGGGTTGAGGTCTGCTGATTGCGGAGGCCAGGTCATATAGCCCTTACACAGCCTGGAGGTGTGTTTTGAGTCATTGTCCTGTTTAAAAACAAACGATAGTCCCACGAAGCGCAAACCAGATGGGATGGCATCTCGCTGCAGAATGCTGTGGTAGCCATGCTGGTTCAGTGTGCCTTGAATTCTAAATAAATTACGGACAGTGTCATCAGCAAAGCACCCCCACAACATCATACCTCCTTCTCCTTGCTTCACGGTGGGAACCACACATGCGGAGATCATCCGTTCACCTACTCTGCGTCCAAAAATCTCACATTTGGACTCGTCAAACCAAAGGACAGATTTCCACCGGTCAAATGTCCATTGCTCTTGTTTCTTGGCTCAAGCAAGTCTCTTCTTCTTATTGGTGTCCTTTTAGTAGTGGTTTCTTTGTGGCAATTTAACCATGAAGTCCTGATTCACGAAGTCTCCTCTGAACAGTTGATGTTGAGATGTGTCTGTTGCTTGAACTCTGTGAAGCATATATTTGGGCTGCAATCTGAGGTGCAGTTAACTCTAATGAACTTATCCTCTGCAGCAGAGGTAGCTCTGGGTCTTCCTTTCCTGTCGTGGTCCTCATGAGAGACAGTTTCATCATAGCGCTTTGTGGTTTTTGAGGCAGTTGAAGAAATATTCAAAGTTCTTGACATTTTAGGGATTGACTGACCTTCGTGTCTTAAAGTAATGATGTACTGTCATTTCTCTTTGCTTATTTGAGCTGTTCTTTCCATAATATGGACCTGGTCTTTTACCAAATAGGGCTATCTTCTGTATACAACCCCTACCTTATCACAACACAACTGTAAGGCACACCTGTTAATTTAAATGCATTCCAGGTGACTACCTCATGAAGTTGGTTGAGAGAATTGGTTTAACACTTGTTTGGTTATGTGTTATTTCATAGTTTTGATGCCTTCACTATTATTCTACAATGTAGAAAATAGTTAAAAAATAAAAATAAAATAAAAACTGGAATGTGTTGGTGTGTCCAAACATTGACTGGTACTGTATGTGTTCTGTGTGTGATTTTTCAATGCATGGGTGACATACTTTAGCATATAGAAAAGTTATTTATTGCCTTAAATGTCAGCTTAATTCATGAAACGCGACACCCACCTACAACCACCCTCTAAATATGAGACCAGAATGCTTCTGCTTTAACTCCAAGTAAAATGTACTCAATATGGAATTATTATAATTTTCATTCAAGGGCTCGTAGACAAGCATTTCACGGTCAAGTTCACACCCCCTGTATTCGGTGAATGTGACAAGTCAAATTATACGTGATTTGTAGAACACCCTGAGAAAGTCAACATCATTAAAGGCTTATTGCTAGTTCGATAATATTATTCAATGTAATTATAGACCAGTATAGTTTTCCCTTTCACTGATCAATATGTATAGAAGAGTAACACACCATGTTATTGGTATTATAAAGATTGGGGATCAAAATCTGATGCTTTATGAAAAGCTGGCCCTTTCCCCAACTACACAGTGTTTCCCAAACTATACATGATTCGCTGGCTGCGGTTGCTTATGAGTTGCTTGAGTTAAGTAAGCAATAATTCAACAACGTTCATCCGACGAGTGCCCCTATTACGTATTTGAAGTACCAACGGTCGATCTCTAGTCATAGGTTCGGTAGAACCAGGTTGGACTCACCTGTGGTGCTGGAGGGCTCCTCTGGCTGTGTGAGATCCTCTCAGGTGTGTCTCTCCGTCTGTCTCTGCAGTCGGCTGCACTCCAGTCACCTCCTACCCCGTCAACCCCATTCCCTCCCCCATAATTCAGCCTGCCCGGTTTGCCCTGCCCCCAGTCAGCCAGTCATTTACATGTTTACAGGCCTATAAAGCGTGGCCTTCAGACCCGATAAATAGTGTGAGATGGTAACCTTTGGAATCATTTGAGGTGCAGTGTTCACATCACTGTGACTAACCTATGAGGATAGGCACGCCATTTTGTACCTTACCTTTGAAGTAGCACTCACACAACCTTGAGTGACTTTGAGTTTGGGAATTGGCAGGTTCATTGCATTGCCATTGTGTTGTAGTTCTTGGTCGTGTGACTTTGTAGCTTACCACAATTATGACCAGAATCACAGGTGAGCAGTGGTTGGTGGCTATTTTTCTCCATATAAGTCAACCAAACAAGTAAACCATAACATTACAATTAAAACTGCATAAATTAACAAATAAGTGAAGGTTATTGGTGAGAGACACTTTATTTCTATGCTACAAGCACAAAATGCAGCTATTACAATACAACCTCATGCACAGAACGAACAGAGTTAGTTACTTATTGTCGTGACAGTGTTTTTTTTTTTTTGTAACAATAATACTCCGCATAAGACTCCATATATCGTACTGCGTAACAAGCTTTACCTGACATCTGATACAGAGCAAATTATATTTTCCTTTTGTTTTCTTCCACCTAATTTGGCGTCTAAAACTATGACTCTGGCACACTTAGCATCGACACACACTCTCGATCACTCACACACAGGCCCGCTCTCTCATTAACTAAATGCATAACCAATCATACAATACAAAACAGCGAAACGCCATTGGTTGAGAGACTGACTTTGCAATCAGCTACTGTTGCTTCTCAAATAAATGATAGAGGACACAGATTTGCGGCACTGGTGTGGGAACCGGCCAATCCTAGCCAGCCTCTGAGGGCGGTATCGCCCCGGCTCAGCCAATGGCAGAGGAGGAGACTAGATTGGACTTTTTTTTTCTTCTAGGACAAGGCAGTGATACAGCTGATGTAGGAGCTCACTTTACTACAGTAAGTACTGTTGGTGAGCTCCTAGTTAACTCTGATGCATTCTTGTGCTTGGTCAGCAAACTGTGGCAGTTGGATTCTCGTGTGTAAGGCGCAACACAGTCAAAAACACACAACCTCTCAGACACACACACACACACACATACACACACACCACCCAAACTCATGTACCCACACAGGCACACATATTTCAGTATATATAGCTATAACTTTGTATAGACTATTTATACTAATATATATGCATGTATACATAGTATAGAATCTACTACGTGAAAAACCGCATTGAGGACAATTGTTACAAGTGTGATGGTGATAACAGCAACAACAAAAATATAGCAAACAGTAACCTCTAGAATCTAAAGACGATAGAAACACAGAATTTAAGCTAAACACAAACAAGAAAAACATTTCTTGACAAATCTCTTACTTATTAAGAACTGGGGTAAAGACGATCTGTAAAAAGGTGTCACTGGCTAAGACAACAAACTGGAGACAGAATGTCGCAGAAAGGCACAGGTACACACGAGATCACTGAGACACATACACGGGCACAGAGCACGGAACAATAGGTTAGAGGTCTATTTACATCTGCATTATCCCCCCCCACCCCCATCTACACACTCCTATCCTCTACCCAGTGGTCGCACAGTATTTCTTTTGCATCATCTTCATTCTTCATTATCATCTTCGTTCATCATCATTATTTTTTTCCCCAGCATCATCACCTTTGTTGCCGTCGTCATCATCGTCATGGTTGTTGTGTTGGTCGTTAGGTAGTGGTTCAGTGGCAGATGTGGTTGATTCGGTCAGGTGGGGTTCAGTCTGGTTGTGCTGACTCAGTTCTCAGCCTTAGCTTCAGGCTCTGGCTCTGGCTCTGGCTCCTTAGCTGTGATTGGATAGAAGAGGAGGAATCAAGGAAACTCACATGACTTCATGAAAAGCCAGTGAGGCTGGGGTAGTCATTTCAAACAGTGGCCGTAACATGTGGGGGAACCTAGGCATCGACTACGAAAAATCATTCCCAAAGGTTGACCTTGACGATGGACTGGTGTCAAGGGTGTTCTAAGGGGTGTGTGTGAGTGGGGAGTGACAGTTCTCTCACCCTTGGACACGATCAGGGTCTCTGCCGTAGCCTCTTCGTCTCCAGGGGCCCTGCAACAGAACCAAGGGGACAGATGTTGGTTGTCATGGTGACCAGAGACAGAGAACACAGCCCCATAACAACAGAGCAGAAATGTAAATCGACCAATCAGGCACAAATGCTGACTTACTTGGGCTTCTTCTCCTGATTGGAACTGCAGCGACATTTTCGGCCTAGAACCGACAACAAATCATCAACCCGATCTTAAAATCAACAATCGAAGGCCCATAAAGTACATGTGCTGCGTAGGTAGACTTACTGAAGTATGAAGACTTACTGAGGATGAGGAGGATGCCCAGCGCGAAGAGTACCACGCCAAAGACCAGTCCACAGATCCGCAGGCTATGATAGTCTACACAGAGACACAGACGTCTACTTAAGAAACTCTCTTGGCTATCGTAACACTGTCAGTTGATGGGGAAGAGCATCAAGATGCACTAACAGTGGTCTACTTACCATAGACAAATGGGTCCACCTCTTTCTTCTCCTTTTTACCATCTGAAAATACAGGCACAGGGAAAGGCAAGGCAATGAGATACTAGCCATATCGCACATCTAACAATCATAGCAGTTTTCAATGCTGTACATACCAAAAAGTATAACGGGGCTGGGGTTAATGTGGCTAAACACATTGTACACACAGGTTACTCACCCTCTGCACTTGGGTCTGCTACTGCTGACAGAGAGACAGAGAGAGAGACAGAGAGACAGAGACAGAGACAGACAGAGACAGACAGGGAGCGAGAGAGAGACAGAGACACAGAGAGAGACAGAGAGACAGAGACAGAGACAGACAGAGAGAGAGAGAGAAATATACTTATTAATGTCACTGAGGGATATTATGTCAGGATACATTATTGTTAGCCATCAGGGATCATATGGAAGGGATCCTCTGGGAGGAGAAGAGACACCGTCTGGTACCAATAACCATGACAGCCTTTAGTTGGGGAAGAGTGAGCACTTTGGGTCAGAGGTCAGGTTAGATGAAGTGGGGAACAACAGATATCACTAAGGTTCTTTCTAGCAACAGAGATGCATTGGCTGTTCAGATGTGGAGGAAACAGCATAGGAGAAGGGTTAAATATCAGTGCTTGTGTGAATATGTGTTCGTCGATCCAGCTGTTCGATCCTTTGGGAAGAATAAACTTGGTTGAAGCGTTCACAGTGTCCGTCAAGTTCTTACTCTAATAATTAGAACCCAACACTTAGAACATACAGTGCATTTGGAAAGTATTCAGACCCCTTGACTTTTTCCACATTTTGTTACATTACAGCCTTATTCTAAAATGGATTACATAAATGTTTTCCCTCAATCTACACACAATACCCCATAATGACAGCAAAAACAGGTTTTCAGAAAAAAAGATACCTTGTTTACAGAAGGATTCAGACCTTTTGCTATGAGACTCAATTGAGCTCTGGTGCATTATTTTTCCATTGATCATCCTTGAGATGTTTCTACAACTTAATTGGAGTCCACCTGTGGTAAACTCAATTGATTGGATGTGTTTCGAATGGTCCCACAGTTGTCAGAGCAAAAACCAAGCCATGAGGTTGAAGGAATTGTCCGTAGAGCTCCGAGACAGGATTGTTTTGATGCACAGATCTGGAGAAGGGTACCAAAAACATTTTGCAGCATTGAAGGTCCTCAAGAACACAGTGGCCTCCATCATTCTTAAAAGGAAAAAGTTTGGAACCACCAAGACTCTTCCTAGAGTTGGCCGCCCGGCCAAACTGAGCAATCGAGGAGAAGGGCCTTGGTCAGGGAGCTGACCAAGAACCCGATGGTCACTCTGACAGAGCTCCAGAGTTTGTGGAGATGGGAGAACCTTCCAGAAGGACAACCATCTCTGAAACACTCTACCAATCAAAAGGCACATGACAGCCCGCTTGGAGTTTACCAAAAGGCACCTAAAGGACTCTCAGACCATAAGAAAAAAGATTCTCTGGTCTGATGACACCACGATTGAACTCTTTGGCCTGAATGCCAAGCGTCATATCTGGAGAAAACTGGCACCCACCCTACGGTGAAGCATTGTGGTGGCAGCATCATGCTGTGGGGATGTTTTTCAGCGGCAAGGACTGGGAGACTAGTCGGGATCAAGGGAAAGATGAACAGATCAAAGTACAGCAAGATCCTTGATGACAACCTGCTCCAGAGCACTCAGGACCTCAGACTGGGGTGAAGGTTCACCTTCCAACAAGACAATGACAAGTCTCTGAATATCTCGAGGCTGCCAAAGCTGTAATCGCTGCCAAAGGTGCTTCAACAAAGTACTGAGTAAAGGGTCTGAATACTTATGTAAATGTAATATTTCAGTTTGTAATTTTTGTTGAGTGTGTAGATTGTTGAGAAAAACAAAACAATTGAATGCATTTTCGAATAAGGCTGTAGCGTTAGAAGTCAAGGGGTCTGAATACTTTCCGAATGCACTGTAAGTCAGAATTCTTATTGGCTCATATTTGAACGACAGTATGTCACATCAGAGCTTGGATAGGGCTCTTGACAGGCTGCAGTATTCACATCCAGTTGTGCAATGGCACTGGCCTTGTGGATTATTAGTTGAATGGATCGCCTCAGTTATCTCCCGTCCTCCTCCTCCCCTACTCTATTCTTCCAACCCTCACTCACCGTGTCAATTCATTTCCTAAATTCCCATCAGCAAACACTGTCCGGCCCATTGCACAAACCCCAGACCTTCTTTCTGCTCCACTCCCCCATTGTGTGTGTGTGTGTGTGTGTGTGTGTGTGTGTGTGTGTGTGTGTGTGGACGTGTTTAACTATTCTTGTGGGGACCAAGCGAAACAACATTTGACCAACTGGGGATGTTTTGTTAGTCCCCACAAGGTCAAATGCTATTTTCTAGGGGGTTTAGGGTTAAGGTTGGAATTAGTGTTAGGGTTAGAATTACATTAAGTGTTAGGAGCTTAGGGTTAGGGTTAGAGTTAAGGTTAGGTTTTTGGGTTAAGGTTAGGGTAAGGGTAAGACTACAGGCTAGGTTTAGGGATTAGGGAGAATAGAATTTTGAATGGGACTGAATTGTGTGTCGCCAGAAGGTTAGTTGTCCAAGACTGTGTGTGTGTGTGTGTGTGTGTGTGTGTGTGTGTACTCAGCATGTGTATTCATATCAACAGACAGGGAGTCATACAGCATGGGGAGTGTGTGTGTGTATGAAAAACACTGAATTATAGTGGGAGGGAGATTGATAGAGAAAAATGTACATCTGGAGATGGAGAAAGGGAAGAGGGAAAAGGAGAGATGTTTAATCTGGAGACAAAAGAAGAAAGGGAGAGAGAAAGAGAAACCAGAACAGAATGTGAACTGAAGAGAGGTGGGACAATACCAAAGCGATAGAATGTGGAAGGTTGGTCTGATTGACAGACGAGAAAGAGTGAGAGGCAAACAGTATGGATAACACCAGACTTCTATAGAAGAATACATAACATGGATGGCTCAGTTGCTCTCTCAACTGATGTATAGAACCTATGATCTGCAGCAGAGTTAAATAGTTGCTGTATGTGTGTCATGGCCTAAATATACATGTGATATACAGTATATTACATTATACTTGGGATATACATAACGCACACACCCACACACTGTACTACGCATGCAAAGGAAGGAAGCCTCAGGCTCCAGAATAAGTCAATCCACTAATGTTCAGTCAAAACCCCATGCCTGCCATGTCATGCCACGGCCCTCCCCTGTGTCTCCTGCCTCCCTGTGGATAGTGTGGTCGTCGTGCTGGTGTTAGTGGTGTTGGTAGTGGCTGAGGGGCGGAGGGGGCACTTACCAGCCACATACACCAGGAGTGAAAAGAGGAAGAACATAATAGTTTCCATGGTAACTGCAGAAAGAGAGGGAGAGAGAGAGAGACATGTTAGTGGGTAACATGCCACACACATACACACCAAGACACACATGTTCACACAGACAAATACAGTAGGTAAGATTAGAAATGACTCCAAATGAGTGCTCTGCAGAGGAAGGTTTTATTTATATTGGCGTGAAACATCCACTGGTAGATAGATAATGACATTAATCAGGCAGCTGTGATACCTGCAGAAAGAGTGATAAAAAAATGAATGGATCAATACCAATCAAGTGTCTCATTTTCAGTTACATTCTCAAATCAGTACTACACAGACATCTTGATGGGAGTAGAAACTAGATGTAAAAGTTGCCAAGCTGCCGGAGAAATTAGAGTAATGGGTTGAAGATGAGATAATTACAGACAAAAGACAGGTTACAATACTACAGTAGATTACTTGGATTCAGGCTTTTCATGGAAAGAAATTTGCCCTCGAGGCAAAAGAGATGACAACAACCCCTCCATTGCTTCTCCTCTCCTCTCCCAGATTGAGTCTCTCTATCCATCTATCTCCTCCAAGTTATGTGCCCCACTTCCCATGGAGCAAATCCTTTACTGATACCAAAATGCAGATTGTGGGGGAGAGAATACATTTGGCTAGACAGGACCTAAGTCATTAGCATAGTCGCTTAGCACCACAGTCCAGATGCTGTTTGTGTGCTGTGAAAGAATACCATGTTATTGTTTGAGGAGAGTGCACAGTTATGAACTTGAAAATGTATTAATAAACCAATTAGGCAAATTTGGGCAGTCTTGATACATCATTTTGAACGGAAATGCAATGGTTCATTGGATTAGTCTAAAACTTGGCACATGCACTGCTTCCATCTAATGGCCAAAATCTAAATTGTGCCTAACCTGGAATAGTACATTATGGCCTTTCTCTTGCATTTCAAAGACGATGGAAAGAAAATGCATGTTTCTTTTCTTTGTGTTGTTATCTTTTACCAGATCTAATGCGTTATATTCTCCTACATTAATTTCACATTTCCACAAACTTCAAAGTGTTTCCTTTCAAATGGTATCAAGAATATGCATTTCCTTGCTTCAGGTCCTGAGCTACAAGCAGTTAGATTTGTCAATATGTCGTTTTAGGTGAAAATTGAAGAAAAAAGGGACCGATCATTAAGGATAAGAGGTGTGACCTTGCCCTTGAAACAGCTCTAGGTGGTGAGCCCAGCCTCATGGCCACACGTTGAAGTTTCTTAGGATGAATCATGTTCAGGAGGCAGGTAATTTGCTCGATGATAGGGCACCTGATAGTAATTGAGCAACAAATGGCCTAATTGAACTGGGAGAGTGGCCTCACAGCACACATTATGTTGTCATGTTGAATCCAGGCAAATATTCACAGAGCTACACATTTTACATGTCATTCATGGCATTAAGAACATTGCATGTAAAAGCCAAACGGACTTCTCAGTCTAGCACAGAACGTCTCTGTACACAATTATGTGGATGAATTTTTGTCTGTAAACTGGCTGCATGTTTTACCTGGTTGCATGTTATCACTATTCTACCCGGTAACAGTATGTCTGCTTAATATGCCTGCTGTTGTCTATATCCAGACAGGTTCTGGGTTATGACTGGGACAATATCACTCAACCGCCAGTCACTATGGAGCAGACATAAGTGGGTTGTTATGTCTGGCTCTGTGATGTTGCATCTACTCCCACCACCCTCCCCAGCTACACTAAATAGGACAGTGTTGTACTCACGATCCTCTCATTCAGTCAGTCACCGCCCATCCCGACCCTATAGCCCTGGGCTATTCATTAGCAGGAGATGCACAGGCAGGGAGGACGTCTACAGTAGTGGATGACGATGTGTTGTGAAGGCTAATAGACATCTACAGATGTGACCAGAGGTCTTCTGAGAGAGAGGAAAGGGTTAATATGCGTGGCGATTGAGTCCTAACAGCTGCTGCAACCTCAATAAAGACGATCCTGACACCGTTGAAGCTCCGCTCTGTGACTTTTGGCCGTGAATGTTACATCCCATCGTTGTTCAATACAGCATTCTTATCCTCTTCCTTATTCAATCATCATATCCTGTCCTTTTTACCCATCTGGTATATATATATATATAGAGAGAGAGAGAGAGAGAGAGAGTTATCGAGGGATGGATGGATAGATGGAGGTGTAGAGATATAAAGAGAGAGGGAGAGAGGAAGAGGAGCCCACTTAGAACTCTTACACATAGCTACCTTGTTCATGGTACTGATAGCTCATTAACACGGCGACATTCAAAGTATTCAGACCCCTTTGACTTTTTTTCACGTTTTGTTATGGCCTTATTATAAAATTGATGAATTTAGTTTTTTTTCAATCTACACACAATACCCCAAAATGACTAATCAAAACAGGTTGACATTTTTTTTGCAAATTAAAACTTCTTGGTGACAGGGGGGCAGTATTGAGTAGCTTGGATGAATAAGTTGCCCAGAGTAAACTGCCTGCTACTCTGTCCCAGATGCTAATATATGCATATTATTAGTAGTATTGGATAGAGAACACTCTGAAGTTTCTAAAACTGTTTGAATGATGTCTGTGAGAATAACAGAACTCATATGGCAGGAAAAACCTGAGACAAATCCAACCAGGAAGTGGGAAATCTGAGGTTTGTAGTTTCATTTAAGTGATTGCCTATCCAATATGCTGTGTCTTTGGGGCCAGATTGCACTTTCCAAGGCTCCCAGCAGATGTCAACAGTCTTTAGAAAGTTGTTTGAGGCTTCTATTGTAGAAGGGGATCGAATAAGAGCTGTTTCAATAAGTGGTCTAGGCTGTGGGCAATCAGTTGTTTACTGCGCGGTCACGCGGGCGCGCCGTTCCTTCTTTTTCCTCTGTAATGAATACGCTATTGTCCGGTTGGGATATTATTGAAGATTTATTATAAAAAGACCCTAAGGATTGATTGTAAACATCATTTGACATGTTTCTACAAACTGTAATGGAACTCTTTTGACTTTTCGTGTGGATTTTGTGCTCGCGCATTGTGCCTTTGGAATAGTGAACTAAACACGCGAACAAAACGGAGGTATTTGGACATAAATATGGACGTAATCGAACAAAACAAACATTTCTTGTGGAAGTGAGAGTCCTGGGAGTGCATTCCAACGAAGATCAGCGAAGGTAAGTGAAGATTTATAATGCTATTTATGACTTTTGTTGACTCCACAACTTGGCGGGTAACTGTATGGCTTGCTTTTGTGGCTGAATGCTGTTCTCAGATTATTGAATATTGTGCTTTTGACATAAAGCATTTTTCAAATCTGACACAGCGGTTGCATTAAGAACAAGTTTATCTTTAATTCTATGTAAAACATGTATCTTTCATCAAAGTTTATGATGAGTATTTCTGTTATTTGATGTGGCTCTGCAATTTCTCTGGATGTTTTGGAGGCATTTCTGAACATGGCGCCAATGTAACCTGAGGTTTTTGGATATAAATATGAACTTGACCGAACAAAACATACATGTATTGTGTAACTGTTTCTCATGGTCTGAGAGTCTTTTTTTGTGTGTTTTATTTAAAAATATTTTATTGGACATATAAAGAAATACAAAATACAAATTGAACAGATACATCCTTTTACCCCTATACTTATTGAACCACCCCCTCCCTTTAACAACAAAAGCGGCATACATACAAAAAATAAAATGCATTTACGAATGGAAATAATATATAAATATGCACACAAGTACACATACACAAAAATATAAAATATCACAACATACTATCCTTTCCTTCCCACACCCTCCCGTATCCCGTTGGCCGAAATTCTTACTCCTGATCAATAGAAGGCAACTGTTCAAAAAAGGAAATTAAAGGCTGCCATCTCAAGAAAAAGTTACCAGTACATCCTCTCAGAGTGTATTACATGTTTTTCTAAGTGTAGAAAAGACATTAGATCTTTCAAACAAGATGATGCAGTGGCAGGTTTGAAGGATATCCAGTTAATTAAGTAAGATCTGCCGGCGGGCTATAAGGGAGGCAAACGCTACAACGTCATCTTCACTTTTAATGAGACTATGCAACAAAGATGGAACTCCAAATATAGCTATTAGAGGACAAGGCTGCAGGTCAATATCTAGAATTGTAGTATTTAGTATTAAAAAAGGATGACCAATACTCAGACAGCTTAGAACACAAATAACACACATGGGTGTGGTCTGCCAGAGTGAATGAACATCTATCACGTGTCATTCGTGTCTGGGAGGAATTAATTGACAAAGTTTTTCTTTGGTGTAGTGAATTCTCTGCAAGACTTTGAACTGAATTAAACTTAACCGAGCACACGAGGATGTGCAGTTAACCCGAAGGGCTCCCTCCCACCAGTCATCTGCAAGGTCAAGTTCACTACCCCAGTCTGTCTTGATTTTGTTTATTGGAGAGGGTTTAGAGGTCAGCATAATGTGAGAATGCTGTTCATCGACTACAGCTCGGCATTTAACACCATAGTGCCCTCCAAGCTCTTCATCAAGCTCGAGACCCTGGGTCTCGACCCCGCCCTGTGCAACTGGGTACTGGACTTCCTGACGGGCCGCCCCCAGGTGGTGAGGGTAGGCAACAACATTTCCACCCCGCTGATCCTCAACACTGGGGCCCCACAAGGGTGCGTTCTGAGCCCTCTCCTGTACTCCCTGTTCACCCATGACTGCGTGGCCACGCACCCCTCCAACTCAATCATCAAGTTTGCGGACGACACTACAGTGGTAGGCTTGATTACCAACAACGACGAGACGGCCTACAGGGAGGAGGTGAGGGCCCTTGAAGTGTGGTGTCAGGAAAATAACCTCACACTCAACGTCAACAAAACTAAGGAGATGATTGTGGACTTCAGGAAACAGCAGAGGGAACACCCCCTATCCACATTGATGGAACAGTAGTGGAGAGGGTAGCAAGTTTTAAGTTCCTCGGCTTACACATCACAGACAAACTGAATTGGTCCACCCACACAGACAGCATCGTGAAGAAGGCGCAGCAGTGCCTCTTCAACCTCAGGAGGCTGAAGAAATTCGGCTTGTCACCAAAAGCACTCACAAACTTCTACAGATGCACAATCGAGAGCATCCTGTCGGGCTGTATCACCGCCTGGTACGGCAACTGCTCCGCCCACAACCATAAGGCTCTCCAGAGGGTAGTGAGGTCTGCACAACGCATCACCGGGGGGAAACTACCTGCCCTCCAGGACACCTACACCACCCGATGTCACAGGAAGGCCATAAAGATCATCAAGGACAACAACCACCCGAGCCACTGCCTGTTCACCCCGCTATCATCCAGAAGGCGAGGTCAGTACAGGTGCATCAAAGCTGGGACCGAGAGACTGAAAAACAGCTTCTATCTCAAGGCCATCAGACTGTTAAACAGCCACCACTAACATTGAGTGGCTGCTGCCAACACACTGACTCAACTCCAGCCACTTTAATAATGGGAATTGATGGGAAATGATGTCAAATATATCACTAGCCACTTTAAACAATGCTACCTAATATAATGTTTACATACCCTACATTATTCATCTCATATGTATATGTATATACTGTACTCTATATCATCTACTGCATCTTTATGTAATACATGTATCACTAGCCACTTTAACTATGCCACTTTGTTTACATACTCATCTCATATGTATATACTGCACTCAATACCATCTACTGTATCTTGCTTATGCCGCTCTGTACCATCACTCATTCATATATCTTTATGTACATATTCTTTATCCCCTTACACTTGTGTCTATAAGGTAGTAGTTTTGGAATTGTTAGCTAGATTACTTGTTGGTTATTACTGCATTGTCGGAACTAGAAGCACAAGCATTTCGCTACACTCGCATTAACATCTGCTAACCATGTGTATGTGACAAATAAAATTTGATTTGATTTAATGTCATATAACCTAGAAATCAGACTTGCGATTCCACAGGAGGGACAAAATCTCCTCTAGCAAAATCTTGGGAAGTAGTTGAGGAAAGGTGGGGAAATGAGAGCGAACAAAGTTACTGGCTCAAAAAAAGCACAAAAGATTAGAATGAGCTAGAATAGATTTAGCTACGAGATCATTAAAACTGACAAACTTCCCATCTAAAAATACATCTTTGAAACAAACCAAACCTCTCTCATGCCACAAAACAAAACCCTGGTGGAGTTTGGAGGGTAGAAATAGGTGGTCGATACTGATAGGGCTAGAAGAGAAGGGGCAGAAAGTCTAAAATGTTGACGAAATTGTCCCCAGAGCTTCAAAGTAGAGCGCACAATGGGGTTTCCCGTATACTCTGAAGGACACAAGGACAGTGGGGCAGAAAGGGAGGATGATTGGCAGGATTGCACCTCTATTGAGCACCAGTTGGAAGCTGGAGCATGACACTAGACCACAATCTTTTGAATATCGGCTGCCCAATAGTAAAGCAGTAAATTTGGAAGTGCCAATCCTCCATCTTGTCTCCTTCTTTGAAGTATTGCTCTATGTATCCTAGGTGATTTGTTCCCAGATAAAATGATTGATGAGCCTATCCAACTTGGTAAAAAATGATTTCGGCAGAAAGATTGGAAGACATTGAAAAAGGTATAGAAACCTAGGTAAAATATTATTTTTAATAGATTGGATTCTGCCAGCTAATAAGAAAGGCGTGCAAAGTTAGTTTTATGTAGGGTAGCCAGGGACTGTATTATATTCACAGCCAAATAGGGAAAGCCAGAGGGCGACAGACGGAAAGGCAGGGCTCCAAGGGGAATTTGCTTGGCAGCAGGGTTGGTCGGAAAACATGAACTTTTCTGAATGTTCAATTTGTGACCTGAACATTATCCAAACGTGTTTAAAATATGCATTATGTTATCGGCAGAGTTCACAGGGTTAGAGATATATAATAGTAGATCATCTGTATACAGTGACACTTTGTGTTCTTCACCAGCGAATGATTCCAGTGAATGATGATGATAATTTTAAGGCCAAGGAAAGTGGTTCTATCGCATGAGCAAAAAGGAGTGGGGACATAGGGCACCCTTGACGGGACTCTCTGGAGAGGGGGAAGTATTTTGAATATTGAGAGTTGGTGTGTACGCTAGCCGTCGGAGCAGAATAGAGCAGACATATTTGTCGGATTTAGTGGAGGTTAGAATGAAATGACACGAAAGTTGAATTAATATTAGAGAGATCACTTGTAAGATTATGGGAGGAGTCATATACCTGAGAGATAAGATCAGATGCTGACTGGCGTTAAGTTGGTGTGCCAAAAGGTGGCTGGTCTTGTCTCCATATTTGTAGTACGAAGTTCGTTGCAACAGAAACTCTGCTTTATCAGTGGAAAGCGGAATAAATTGAGTTTGACGTTTCAGCCTCTGCGGTTAATTCAGGGGATGGTGAAGTTGAATATTGCCGGTCTATTGCCCGAATTGAGTCCACCAGTTCCTGATGTTTCAGTTCTTTGTTTGACATAATGAGCTTTGTAAGAAATTATCTTTCCCCGTAATACAGCTTTGAAAGTCTCCCAAAGAAGAGAAGTCGGTTGAAGTAAAGTCACAGAATTCTTGGTTATAGGGCCGTGTTAAATCTATAATTCAACTGTTGTTTTTTTTTGCATTCAGAGTAAGTGCTAAATCAAGAATGTGGGGGGAATGGTCCAAAATCACTATCACAGAATATTCTGTAGCTTTAACTGAGGGGAGAAGGGCTCTATCTAAAAAAAATTAAAAGTAGTTTATGCGCGAGTAGGCTTTATGAACATGAGAAAAGTAGAGAAAGTATTTTGTGACCAGCTGGAGGAAGCGCCATGGATCAACACAACCCATTTGGGTCATGAATTTAGAAAGAGCTTTTGCCATTCCGGAAGGAGTAAGTGTTCTGGGATTAGACCGGTCAAATCTTGGTTCAATAACAGTTAAGGTCCCCGCTGAAGATGAGGTGGTGGGTGTCAAGATTAGGGAGAGGCTAAAAGAGATGTCATAAATCTAGTGTCATCCCAGTTAGGGGTGTAAACATTCGCAAGTACTACAGGGGTTTGGAAGAGGGTGCCACTAACTATTGTATAACATCCTCCAAGATCTGAACTGATCTGTGAGGGTGAAAACTGTACCCGTTTGTGAATCACTATTGCTGTTACCCTGGCTTTGCCGTTAAAATTAGAATGAAAAACCTGTTCAACCCATGTTTTACGCAATCTAGTATGGTCGTTAACACGTAGGTGTGTTTTTCTTGAATAAATGCGATATCAGTATTCAGGCTGTTCAGATGTGAAAATACTCTGGAGCACTTAATTTCCCCCCCACAATCCCAAATGTTCCATGTCACCAGTCTGTCTGGAAGCCCTAAAGTACAACCATGACTTGTTGTTGAACTAGACATTAATCCTTATAAGAGGAGAAGTCAAATGAAAAAGAAAGAGGAAAAGAGAGATTGAGAGAGGAGCAGCATGAGCAAAACATCTGAATAAAAAATTTATAAAATCCTCAAAAAAAAAAAGCAGAGCATAAGAATCTTTGGATAATGCCAACGTAACCCCCACCACCACCCCCAACATACACCAAAATAAAAATGATAGTACAACAATCTTCAAAGAAAAAATACAAATCCTAAACTCGTCACTATGAATAAGACGAGCAGCAGGAATTCTCTCTTACTCAGCAAACCGACCTAGGAAAGAAGTTACATACGCCATTGAAATTAAAAAATAAAATATGTCAATAAGCAAGTGTACATTTTGGGTTTCGGTCACACTTTAAACAACGAGAGAATAACCTTCACCTTCAGTTATTAAAATGTTAACAGCGATTGGTGGCATTTCAATGACCATAAAATGAGTGTAGTCCACTAGGTGTCGCCACAGGGCTGAGTAATGAGAAACGTTTGAAATTAACCAGTAGGCTATGAAAAGAGTCAGCCCCTGTTTTGGTAAATTGTTAAACGTTGTTAGGAGGGAATAATTCAATAAAAGTAGACAAAGGGACAATTAGAATTTTGGATATGTACAATTACGCAAACGAACCGTGGGCCTAAACACTTCCGCTAGTGCAACAATTAAACAAGAGTACAATTGGAAGAGAGGAGCGATGGTATTAGACTCCAATGTCGTAGTGGAGTCCAAGATAAAGTGAATGTAACTGAGGACCATCAGTGACCAACCTCACCAATCATGGCCAAAGTAAACCACGGTAGTTCAGAGTGTTCATAAAAATAAAGAGTAAAAAATACAATTTAAAAAATGGTATATATCATGCAGACCCCAATGAAAAATGTAAATACACAAATATTGGTGGACAGGATCTGTGTTTAACTAGCAAGTCTCCAAAATGACCTAAAGCCTGCCAAACGGCAATGTAGGTTATAGATTGCCATTAGTGGAGCAGCAAGTTCAAAGCCTTAGTAAAATGAAAGAAATCAAAATGCTGCGCTTTTACCAGCAATTGTCTTTGATTAAGAAACTAAACAAGATCAAATGGAAGTTTTAAAGAGCAGTGACACGGTATAGTATGTCATTGTCAACAACAGAAAGGAGTTGTGTGCTGCTTCAAACATACCTACTGTAGCCAACAAGCTTTAGCATAGGATTGTTTCACGAGAAACGGATCGATAGATGGTCATAGATATATGTAGCCTATTGTCCACACGGTCACTAAAACTAACGTTACTCACATAATACAGGCAGGAGAGAAATCATCCCAATTCAGGCATTCAATGTATTTCAGGCATTCAATGTATGTGCTGTCGGTAGAAGTACTTCTTCCGGATTTTCAAAAAAAAATGGACCTAGCCGTTAAAGGTGACATGGAGTTGGGCAGGATAAATCAGCCCAATTGGATTCCCTTCTTGTACAGAGTGGACTTGATGTTGTTGAATGCGGAAACCATTTCTTTGCCAGGCTAGAACTGAAATCCTGGTAGAACTTGATCTTGTGGCCTTGGAAAGTGGTGTCGCTATTTTCCCTTGCCCACGGAAGGACAAGCTCTCTGTCTTTGTATCGATGCACCCGCACTATGATAGGACGCGGTCGGCCACCTGGGCGAGCTTTCGGTGCAAGGCTGCGGTGGGCTCTATCAAGTTCAGGGAGATTGGGAAAAGCCTCATCATCCAAAACGTCCTTCAACATCTCCGCCATGAACTGGGTTGGATATCCTGTCTCGGAGTCCTCTGGCAGTCCAAACACGCGGATATTCTGGCGTTTTGAACATGAAATCAAATCTTCCACTTGTAGCTTCAGAGACTTGTTGGCAGTGGCCACATCATCAAGCCTGGTTTCCAGCATAGTGAGTTTGTCACTGTGGCTGGAGAGCCCGGCCTAAACTTCGATCAGTTTGGTAGTGTGAGATTCCACAGAACCCCGGGTGGTTTCCACAGTTGCCTGAATTGGAGCCAGTGCAGCCACCAGTTTTAGCTGAGGTTGATTTGTTGGAATGTGTAGTTTTTTCTGTCGATTTTCCAAACCATGTGACTGGTTTGCTAATGCTAACTTAGGTACACCCTATTACTGGGTAATTAAAATTAGGCTTTTGAGGTTATGAAAAGTATGAATTTAGGCAAAATTGAGGATTATTTACAAAAGTTGTCGGAGAAGAAATCTAGTGCGACTTCTTTCTACAGTGCTCAGCTGTCAGCCCGTCTGAGCGTCTTTAGCCTTCTTAAGGCTAGGGGGCAGTATTCAGAAGTTCAGATGACTGATGTGCCGAAAGTAAACTGCCTGTTGCTCAGGCCCAGAAGCTAGAATATGCATATATCGGTAGCATTGGATGGAAAACATTGGTAGCATTGGATGGAAAACACTCTGACGTTTCTAAAACTGTTAATATAATGTCTGTGAGTATAACAGAACTGATATGGCAGGCGAAAATCAGAGGAGAATCCATACGGAATTGTTTTGTTTGTTGAGGTCACCACCCATTGAAATGCTTGTCTATGGGATATTCAAAGGAAATCCTCCCAGATTGCAGTTCCTATGGCTTCCACTAGATGTCAACAGTCTTTAGAAAGGGTTTCAGGCTTGTTTTTTGAAAAATTAGTTAGTAGTAGTTTTTCAAGGTGGCTCTCATTTTGCACTGTAATCTTGTGGCGCGAGTGAATGAGGGAACACACTACATTCACACTACATTCCGTCTTAAATTGTATAGTTTATTTACATATTAGGGTACCTGAGGATTGATTAGAAACATTGTTTGACTTGTTGGGACAAAGTTTATTGGTAACTTTTGGGATTCCTTTGTATGCATGTTGAACGAGTGGAATGGGTGGATTACTGAATCAAACGCGCCAACTAAACTGACTTTTTTGGGATATAAAGAAGGACTTTATCAAACAATACAACCATTTGTTGTGTAGCTGGGACCCTTGGGATTGAAAACAGAGGAAGATCTTCAAAGGTAAGTGATTTATTTTAGCGCTATTTCTGACTTTTGTGACGCCTCTGCTCGTTTGGAAAATGTTTTTAATGCTTTTGTTTTGCGGGACGCTGTCCTCAGATAATCACATGGTATGCTTTCGCCGTAAAGTCTGGATTAACAAGAAGTTAAGCTTTTAAATGATGTATGACCGTTGTATTTTCATGAATGTTTAATATTACGATTTTTGTATTTTGAATTTCGCGCTCTGCAATTTCACCGGATTTGTGGAGACGGGGCGCTAGCGTCCCACCTAGCCCAAAAAGGTTTTTAAATGAGGAGTGGCTTCAGTCTGGCCACTCTATCATAAAGGCCTGATTGGTGGAGTGCTGCAGAGATGATTACACTTCTGGAAGGTTCTCCCATCTCCACAGAGGAACTCTGGAGCTCTGTCAGAGTGACCATCAGGTTATTGGTCACATCCCTGACCAAGGACCTTCTCCCCTGATTACTCAGTTTGGCCGGGCGGCCAGCTCTAGGAAGAGTCTTGGTGGCTCCAAACATCTTCCATTTAAGAATAATGGAGGCCACTGTGTTCTTGGGGACCTTCAATGCTGCAGAACTTTTTTGGTACCCTTCCCCAGATCTGTGCCTGGACACACATGGCTTGGTTATTGCTATGAGATGCACTGCGAACTGTCCAATCAATTGAATTAACCACAGGTAGACTCCAATCAAGTTGTAGAAACAACTCAAGGATGATCAATGGAAACAGGATACACTTGAGCTCAATTTCAGGTCTCAAAGAAAAGGGTCGGAATACTTATGTAAATAAGTATTATTTTTTAGATTTGCCAAAACTTTTTTTTTTAAACAATTTTTGCTTTGTCATTGTGGGGAATTGTGTGTAGATTGATGAGGATTTTGTTATTTTATCCATTTTAGAGTAAGGCTGTAATGTATCAAAATGTGGAAAATGTCAAGGGGTCTGAATACTTTCCCGAATGCATTGTATATTAGACATAAAAAAAACACAGGAAAGAGGAGTACAGTACAAGCTTTAACCTTTTCCATTTAACAAGCTGAAAAGGAGGGATAGGAAAAAGATGACAGCGAATTGGGCGAGGGAGGAGGCTGGGGCATGATAGCAAATACAACCCACGAGGTCCATTCCGTAGTGTTTACCTCAGAGTAGTATCTTTATACTGACAGTAGGGCTCTGCGATAAGGCCGAAAAATCATACCTCAATTTTGTATGGCCGATTCACATTCTACAGTTGAAGTCAGAAGTTTACATACAACTTAGCCGAATACATTTAAACTCAGTTTTTCACAATTCCTGACATTTAATCCTAGTAAAAATGCACTGTCTTAGGTCAGTTAGGATCACCACTTTATTTCAAGAATGTGAAATGTCAGAATAATAGTAGAGAGAATGATTTATTTCAGCTTTTATTTTTTTTCATCACATTCCCAGTGGGTCAGAAGTTTACATACACTCAATTAGTATTTGGTACAATTGCCTTGAAATTGTTTATCTTGGGTCAAACGTTTCAGGTAGCCTTCCACAAGCTTCCCACAATAAATTGCGTGAATTTTGGCCAATTCCTCCAGATAGAGTTGGTGTAATTGAGTCAGGTTTGTAGGCATCCTTGCTCGCACATGCCTTTTCATAATTGTCCAAACATTTCTATGGGATTAAGGTCAGGGCTTTGTGATGGCCACTCCAATACCTTAACTTTGTTGTCCTTAAGCCATTTTGCCACAACTTTGGAAGTATGCTTGGGGTCATTGTCCATTTGGAAGACCCATTTGCGACCAAGCTTTAACTTCCCGACTGATGTCTGAGATGTTGCTTCAATATATCCTCATAATTTTCCTCCTCATGCCGCCATCTATTTTGTGAAGTGCACCAGTCCCTCCTGCAGCAAAGCACCCCCACAACATGATGCTGCCACCCCTGTGCTTCACGGTTGGGATGGTGTTCTTCGGCTTGCCAGCCTCCCCCTTTTTCCTCCAAACATAACAATGGTCATTATGGCCAAACAGTTCTATTTTTGTTTCATCAGACCAGAGGACATTTCTCCAAAAAGTACTATCTTTGTCCCCATGTGCATTTGCAAACCGTAGTCTGCCTTTTTTATGGTGTTTTTGAAGCAGTGGCTTCTTCCTTGCTGAGCGGCCTTTCAGGTTATGTTGACTTGTTTTACTGTGGATATAGATACTTTTGTACCTGTTTCCTCCAGCATCTTCACAAGATCCTTTAGTGTTGTTCTGGGATTGATTTGCACTTTTCACACAAAAGTACGTTCATCTCTAGGAGACAGAACGTGTCTCCTTCCTGAATGGTATGACGGCTGTGTGGTCCCGTGGTGTTTATATTTGCATACTATTGTTTGCACAGATGAACGTGGTACCTTCAGGCATTTGGAAATTGCTCCCAAGGATGAACCAGACTTGTGGAGGTCTCCAATTTTTGGCTTGGCTGATTTATTTTAATTTTCCCATGATGTCAAGCAAAGAGACACGGAGTTTGAAGGTAGGCATTGAAATACATCCACAGGTACACCTCCAATTGACTCAAATGATGTCAATTAGCCTATCAGAAGCTTCTAAAGCCATGACATCATTTTCTGGAATATTCCAAGCTGTTTAAAGGCACAGTCAATTTAGTGCATGTAAACTTCTGACCCACTGGAATTGTGATACAGTGAAATAAGTTAAATAATCTGTCTACAAAAACATTGTTGGGAAAATTTCTTGTGTCATGCACAAAGTATATGTCCTAACTGACTTGCCAAAACTATAGTTTGTTAACAAGAAATCTGTGGAGTGGTTGAAAAACAAGTTTTAATGACTCCAACCTAAGTGTATGTAAACTTCCAACTTCAACTGTATATCTCTTTAAAAAAAATGTTTTCTCTAAATTAGCATTGTTTCGCAATTCAAGGTCAAATACACTGCATTTAAAAGAGTCAGCAAAAATCGAATGAATTCAGAGCTTTTGAAATTATACTTACATGCTGACTAAACCGGGCGCACACGTGCCTCAGCATGCACATGTTGATTTTGTCCATCCACATGAGACGCGATCAGTACACACAAAACAAAATATAAACCAACTATATTAATTTGGGGACAGGTCGAAAAGCATTAAACATTTATGATATTTTAATTAGCTAGCCTGCTGTTGCTAGGTAATTTGTCCTGGGATATAAACATTGGGTTGTTATTTTACCTGAAATGCACAAGGTCCTCTACTCCGACAATTAATCCACAGATAAAAAGGTAAATTGAGTAATCTAGTAATCTCTCCTCCTTCAGTCTTCTTCTTTGTACTTTATATGGTGGTTGGAAAACAACTCTAAGGTGCATTACCACCACCAACTGGACTGGAGTGTGGACCTCAGTTTCAATCACCCACATGGGTAAAACCAATGAGGAGATGGGAGAGGCAGGACTTGCAGCGCGCTAAGCATCACAAATAGAACCAAGTTCTATTTTAGTGCCTGGCTACACAGACGCTAGTTGACTAACATGTGTAAATGTATTTTGCAATGCTCTGTGCATGTAATGTGCCTCATTACTTCCGGCGCCGACAGAGATGGCCGCCTCGCTTCGCGTTCCTAGGAAACTATGCAGTGTTTTTTTTTTTACGGTCTTCTGGTCAGACTCCGGAGACGGGCACATCGTGCACCACTCCCTAGCATTCTTCTCGCCAATGTCCAGTCTCTTGACAACAAGGTTGATGAAATCTGAGCAAGGGTAGCATTCCAGAGGGACATCAGAGACTGATGGCTCACTGGAGAGACGCTATCCGAGGCGGTGCAGCCAGCAGGTTTCTCCACGCATCGCGCCGACAGAAACAAACATCTTTCTGGTAAGAAGAGGGATGGGGGCGTATGCCTTATGGCTAACGAGACATGGTGTGATGAAAGAAACATACAGGAACTCAAATCCTTCTGTTCACCTGATTTAGAATTCCTCACAATCAAATGTAGACCGCATTATCTACCATGAGAATTCTCTTCGATTATAATCACAGCCGTATATATCCCCCCCCAAGCAGACACATCGATGGCTCTGAACAAACTTAATTTGACTCTTTGCAAACTGGAATCCATTTATCCGGAGGCTGCATTCATTGTAGCTGGGGATTTTAACAAGGCTAATCTGAAAACAAGACTCCCTAAATTTTATCAGCATATCGATTGCGCAAACAGGGGTGGAAAAACCTTGGATCATTGTTACTCTAACTTCCGCGACGCATATAAGGCCCTGCCCCGCCCTCCTTTCGGAAAAGCCGACCACGACTCCATTTTGTTGATCCCTGCCTACAGGCAGAAACTAAAACAAGAGGCTCCCACGCTGAGTCTGTCCAACGCTGGTCCGACCAAGCTGACTCCACACTCCAAGACTGCTTCCATCACGTGGACTGGGATATGTTTCGTATTGCGTCAGATAACAATATTGACGAATACGCTGATTCGGTGTACGAGTTCATTAGAACGTGCGTTGAAGATGTCGTTCCCATAGCAACGATTAAAACATTCCCTAACCAGAAACCGTGGATTGATGGCAGCATTCGCCTGAAACTGAAAGCGCGAACCACTGCTTTTAATCAGGGCAAGGTGACTGGTAACATGACCGAACACAAACAGGGCAGCTATTCCCTCCGCAAGGCTATCAAACAAGCTAAGCGTCAGTACAGAGACAAAGTAGAATCTCAATGCAACGGCTCAGACACAAGAGGCATGTGGCAGGGTCTACAGTCAATCACGGACTACAAGAAGAAATCCAGCCCAGTCACGGACCAGGATGTCTTGCTCCCAGGCAGACTAAATAACTTTTTTGCCCGCTTTGAGGACAATACAGTGCCACTGACACGGCCTGCAACGAAAACATGCGGACTCTCCTTCACTGCAGCCGAGGTGAGTAAGACATTTAAACGTGTTAACCCTCGCAAGGCTGCAGGCCCAGACGGCATCCCCAGCCGCGCCCTCAGAGCATGCGCAGACCAGCTGGCCGGTGTGTTTACGGACATATTCAATCAATCCCTATACCAGTCTGCTGTTCCCACATGCTTCAAGAGGGCCACCATTGTTCCTGTTCCCAAGAAAGCTAAGGTAACTGAGCTAAACGACTACCGCCTCGTAGCACTCACTTCCGTCATCATGAAGTGCTTTGAGAGACTAGTCAAGGACCATATCACCTCCACCCTACCTGACACCCTAGACCCACTCCAATTTGCTTACCGCCCAAATAGGTCCACAGACGATGCAATCTCAACCACACTGCACA
The DNA here is from genome assembly GCF_018296145.1 of Oncorhynchus tshawytscha. Lineage (NCBI taxonomy): Eukaryota > Metazoa > Chordata > Actinopteri > Salmoniformes > Salmonidae > Oncorhynchus > Oncorhynchus tshawytscha. Next base: position 51,514,926 of record NC_056441.1, read on the forward strand.
CAACCCTAACCCATCTGGACAAGAGGAATACCTATGTGAGAATGCTGTTCATCGACTACAGCTCGGCATTCAACACCATAGTACCCTCCAAGCTCGTCATCAAGCTCGAGACCCTGGGTCTCGACCCCGCCCTGTGCAACTGGGTACTGGACTTCCTGACGGGCCGCCCCCAGGTGGTGAGGGTAGGCAACAACATCTCCACCCCGCTGATCCTCAACACTGGGGCCCCACAAGGGTGCGTTCTGAGCACTCTCCTGTACTCCCTGTTCACCCACGACTGCGTGGCCACGCACGCCTCCAACTCAATCATCAAGTTTGCGGGCGACACAAAAGTGGTAGGCTTGATTACCAACAACGACGAGACGGCCTACAGGGAGGAGGTGAGGGCCCTCGGAGTGTGGTGTCAGGAAAATTACCTCACACTCAACGTCAACAAAACTAAGGAGATGATTGTGGACTTCAGGAAACAGCAGAGGGAACACCCCTATCCACATCGATGGAACAGTAGTGGAGAGGGTAGCAAGTTTTAAGTTCCTCGGCATACACATCACAGACAAACTGAATTGGTCCACTCACACAGACAGCATCGTGAAGAAGGCGCAGCAGCGCCTCTTCAACCTCAGGAGGCTGAAGAAATTCGGCTTGTCACCAAAAGCACTCACAAACTTCTACAGATGCACAATCGAGAGCATCCTGGCAGGCTGTATCACCGCCTGGTACGGCAACTGCTCCGCCCACAACCGTAAGGCTCTCCAGAGGGTAGTGAGGTCTGCACAACGCATCACCGGGGGCAAACTACCTGCCCTCCAGGACACCTACACCACCCGATGTTACAGGAAGGCCATAAAGATCATCAAGGACATCAACCACCCGAGCCACTGCCTGTTCACCCCGCTATCATCCAGAAGGCGAGGTCAGTACAGGTGCATCAAAGCTGGGACCGAGAGACTGAAAAACAGCTTCTATCTCAAGGCCATCAGACTGTTAAACAGCCACCACTAACATTGAGTGGCTGCTGCCAACACACTGACACTGACTCAACTCCAGCCACTTTAATAATGGGAATTGATGGGAAATGATGTAAATATATCACTAGCCACTTTAAACAATGCTACCTAATATAATGTTACTTACCCTACATTATTCATCTCATATGCATACGTATATACTGTACTCTATATCATCGACTGCATCCTTATGTAATACATGTAACACTAGCCACTTTAACTATGCCACTTTGTTTACATACTCATCTCATATGTATATACTGTACTCGATACCATCTACTGTATCTTGCCTATGCTGCTCTGTACCATCACTCATTCATATATCCTTATGTACGTAAGAAAATGAGGTAGAAGCAGCGGTACCCTCTGTTGAAGCAACAAACCCAGGGACGGAGCTATGAGTCAAGCCCAAGACATGAATTATGAATTAAGCATATGGGAGAAGACAGAAATAAACATCGTTGTGAGTTGTGACCCGTTGGTTTTCTTCCTTCTCTGTGTGATTGTGAATCTTTTCACACCTGAACACTCACACCTTTGTTTGCGAGTGTCTAGGACATGATCAAACCAACACCCAAAAAGGGTTATACAGCTATCCCTATAGGAGAACCCTTTCTGGTCACAGATAGAACCCTTTTTGGTTCCAGGGAGAACTCTTTAGGGTTACATGTAGAACCCTCTGGGTTAAGGGTTCTATCTGGGACTCAAAAGGATTCTACATGAGGACCAAAACATTTTCTGTGTGTAGATATGGTTATGTGAAATGATATCTGGGAGTGTTGGGATCTGATTGGTGGAGCTTGTTTTCTCTCTTGATCTTACCCATTATGGATATTTCTGTGTCAATTTGACACTAACCTCCAACTCTCTGGGACACCCAGGCTCATGTAAAAGCTCCCATATCTAGGTGTTTAGGAGGCAGGTCAGGTGTTGATTGGCATTTGGAGAGTGCAGAATGAGAATCTATTTACCCCATCACGCTGTCTCTGAGAACAAAAACAGCAGCTATTACCTGTGACAAAGCCCACTATTACTGACAATATGATTTTAGAGTGCCTCTCTGCTGATGAAAGATACATGTAACTGAGGAAATAAAGGAAACACCATCATAAAGTGCCTAAATAGGGTGGTGGGCTACCATGGCCCCCTAGAACAGCTTCAATGCGCCTTGGTATAGATTCTACAAATCATCCTGGAAGAGACCCCCCATCAGGATAGAAATGTTTCACCATAGGTTGAAAGTGGTAACCCAAAATGGCTGTGTGTTTATTGATGTTTGCCTTGCACTTCTAGGGGGTTGAGAGGACCTAAATCATGCCGGGAAAAAGCACCCCACACCATAACAGAGCTGCCAGAACCCTCATTTGCTCAAGTGTTTCCTTTATTTTGGCAGTTACCTGTAGCTCTTCACAATGGAACTGCCTCTGATTAGCTCTCAGATGTGTGTGTGTGTGTGTGTCTCATCTATCACTTTATTACAACTTGCTCAAACAGAACAAGCAAATCATGAATTAAGACAAAATACAGGTCATCAAGGTCCTTTCTGGAGCAAGACTCATGACATCTTAACATCTTTGCCATCATGATGATGGTACATCTCCATGACAACAAGACATTGGACGTGCCTCCTGTCACGGTGCCGGGGTATTGCTATGGCAACTGTTTCCATCAGGTGACTCCTATTAGAAGTACCAAATACTGTCGGTGAGGAATGTGTGCCGAGGGGAGGGAGGTGGGCTGGAAATGGTAGCGTCAAGAAACACTAGTACGTGAGAAGAGGAGAAAGAGGTAGTGCACAGTGATGAGATTCAAAATGTTCATTCATGCGTGTTCACGCTGAACATAAACCTTTATACAACAGGGTCGTTCAACTAAAAGAGTGCCGTTTCATATTTTCAGTGGAAATTATGCACCAATATTTAATTTGAAAAATCTATTATATTAAGTGTGCTTTAATTAATACAGACCACACGGAAAATTCTATAAATCTGTTCCTTGGTGCACCTTCTGACTTCTAGGGAGATTTTAACCCACTTAACTCTAAAATTTCTCCAAGTCTTCCCCATCATTGTAAAGCCCTAGTTATTTTATTGCTTTGACAAAGTCATTTCTGAAGATTATAATTTACTTAATGTGATTAGTGATCCATCCAATCTCATGAAATGTTCGTCCTTTATTTTAAGATCTAACCTGCTACGTGAACTGAACTCTCATTTTAATATGGTGAAACTATTCCTTTTTAAAATATTTAAAAAATAAATAAACATTGAACATCTAATAGTCAAATCATAGTGTAAAAGCAGGTGATCTGGTTCTACTCCTTTTAGCCATTTTCTGGTGTTTTGTGGTGGGAAAGTATGCGAGTCGATCATAACAAATTAACCCTATTACCCAGAAAGAACGGCTAAAATGAACGTTTTTGTGCTTGCATTCAACGGCCCCTCCCTGTTGCACACAACAAGCTTCCATTCCCCCTGTGACAAGGGGATTTGTGGTTTATTTAAGATGAAATCATCAACCCCTTTACAGTCAACCCTGTTATGGTCAATCCTGTTGGCACTAAATAGGCACTTACTATAGTCATTTTTTCAATTTAACTTCTTGAGATGCTGAGACATTTTTATTAAATCGAACGTGTTATTCAGAAAATAACGTTAAAATAAGGTGAAAGAAAATGTATACTATGTTACACTACCCAAAATGTACTCATTTGGTGGAATGACCCAACAGCTCATGACAACCAGATTAACACAAGTACCTCCGTTTTATAATTGCAGCCTACTTTCTGTACCACATCCATCATTTGCAGATAAGCTTTATTCGCGCACCCGACCGCTGTCTGTCACTGGCCAAATGGAGACAGGGCGGGACAATAACTCCCGAATAATTGTATTGGTTGGTAAATTATAATATTGCCTAGTATGTCTCTTGTGTTACCTAAATTACGACATAGCCTTAGTTTGCATAACTGTGCATGAATATGTTTTAGAATGTGCATAGCCGAGAAAATCTAGCTCATCAATATACACTGTCTGGCGCGAGCTCCGCGAGTCTGCCACTTTCTCTGATCCTAACCTGTGGCATTACCACTAGACTTGCCAGTATTGTGGAAGACAGAGGAGTATTCAAGTGCTTCAAATAATTCGTTCTACATACCATTTAGATCTATTTAGCCTGGGACTAATTATACAAACGGTTGAATGTGTTGTGTCTGCTATGCAGCACTGCACGAGGCGATTTTGCTAATCTAACATCATACACTGCCACTGAAAAGGACACACCCCCATGTCACTAAAATAGATGAAATCCATAAACAACTCTCGACACCACATAGTTGAGGCATATTTGAAAAAATATGATGCTCGTACAGACGTTATTGTTGCAAAATAAAATGAGTGAATATATTTTTTTTATATCCATCATGCGATTTATATTAGGCATGCATAGGCCTATACACATTGCGAGAAGTTTACGTTTTCTTAATAAATGATTCACATCAATATTTCAGGAAATTGAATGTTGCCTGTATTATTGATTAGCAAATACACCCTACTCACAGTAAAACTCACATCTAATGAACAATGCATTTTCCCCCTAGCACTCGTTTTGACCAGAAACCACATTCCAAAAATGTAGCTCCAACTAGGCAGACAATAACACACTGTAGATATAAGAACGCACACGCCCCTTTAGAATTATATCGAAAAAGAAACATGCCCAATTTATCTTCTTACCTGTTTCTATTATCTTGACTTTAAGATACAAATTGACTGACCACAATCCAATCAACGACAATGATCAGCTTCTTCTCGCAAAGCGTTACTATTGCTCCAATGTGTATAATCTGTGCCTTCTCACTGTTCAATTGCAGTCCACGAAGGGTTCTTGGTCGAGTCGCGCTCTTAGAATACAAAACATGAACGCAGTTTGCCAAAGTCTTTGTTGATGAATCTCAATGTTTCTTTTGTTTTTATTGATTCCAAATTGTCTCTTGATGTCTATCACTTGATGTCTGTCTGTCTCTCACTCTCTCACACACACACGACCACTGATGATGTTCGTGAGCATCTAGCCATCTACCAGTAGTTTTGCGCGCGTCTCCCCGTCGGTGAATGGTGTACCCAACCGGTTACAAATATACACTGATTGTGTTTTAGATGTAGTATACCGTGTATTCGGTGTTAAACCATCAATATTTAGAGACAGAGAGATTTACATTAGGAAGCAGTGGAAATGTACACAATTGTTCCCTAGAGGACAATGACGGAGGGTCATGTTTATTCAATTTAAATCAGGGGGAGGGCTTAGTATTTGTTGTATTTAGTCCGGAGGAGGGTCATGTGATTTGTAATACAATAAATGTGGTATTGCTCAGGGTTTGAGAATTAGTTGCTTATTATAGTATTTCGATGTCTGCCCGATGATGCCCCTAATCCCTGATTATTTGCTTGGTGTGCAATATCAAGTGCGCCTAGTGTGGTCTCAATAAAATTATCCATAGCCTATACTATAGGACAGACGAAGAGCGTGCTCGGAGAAGCACAGGACAAAGTTATATTTCTAAGAAAATGTACTTCCTGAGTTTTTGCACTCTTGGGATGGTGTATATAGAACTAAGCTACACTGCATTACACATGGCAATGGACTGGACTTTCCAATCATGAGCCCCAGCCTGCCCTGCTTTTACTGATGGAACAACAAGGTCTCACAGTTTCACATCAGCCATTAGACGTTAATCTATGCTTCTCAAACGTCACATTGTGAAGTTGTTCCAAACGTTACATTTCAAAGTGATTAAGGTTACGTTTAGACACTAACTCCACATTTTTAAGGTTATTGGTAAAATATAGGCATTTATTCCAAAATCTTAAAGTTGGGCATTAACCCCTGAATGGTTAAGGTTTGGAATAGGCTTAAAACAAAAATCTCAAAAACAACTTTTAATCGCTGGATTAGAACATGCAACCTTTGGCACTAGAGGCAGATACTTACCTACTTGAAGTTAACACCGCTTACTGTTGCCCCTAGTGTCCAGTTTCCATGTCATCTCCCAACATCCTCAGACATGGATGAATGTCGAATACTGACTTCTATCACCAGTGACCTAGCTGGAGCTGAACCTTTTTGTTCTGCCTAACCAATGACTGTGCTGTGTATGGTGGCACTTCAGGAGTTGAGTCAAAGGCTTCGAGAAGTCCTAATTCATTTCAACAGTCTTCATTTGAATTGGACTTTAAGGCTACTAACAACAATGTAGCTTTGTGTTGGTGCCTATTTCTTCCTATTCAAAGAACAAGAGGTAGGCCTACCTGTTTGACAGACAAAATTATAGTCTCCTATGAATATATTTGGATTTTGTCAGCCAAATCCTTCAGTCACCATGCACTCCTTAATAAATATCCCAGTGTCAGTGAAGATCGTGGTGTGTTCAGTTAAAACCAGGGCTCGAATTGAGGGGGTTTGAGAGGGTAATTTGGCTTTCCATGAGGGGGAGATGCACTGCAGTACTTAATGTAGCTGGTGGCCAACCCAGATATTGACTGTTACTTTTGATTTTGACCCCCCCTTTGTTCAGGGACACATTATTGCATTTCTGTTAGTCACATGTCTGTGGTACTTGTTCAGTTTATGTCTGTTGTTGAATCTTGTTATGTTCATACAAATATTTACACGTGTTAAGTTTGCTGAAAATCAACGCAGTTGACAGTGAGAGGACGTTTCTTTTTTTTTTGCTGAGTTTATATTCCTATGCCAGAGTCAACACAAATCTATTCCGTAACAACAATACCGTGTTACAAGTGTTTATAGGCCATACCTGATGATATGCGGCTGCTGTGTTAAACAACAAATGTACTTCTCTTGAATTCATTGCTGATCAGATACTTCAGTTGTATCTGGTTCTGTTGTTTTTCCACATTTTTACAGTTGATAGAAAACTTTGGCACTGTTTCAAACTTAGACTATTCTCTTTTTTTTTAACAATAGCCTGTATAGAAATCAAAATGTCTCCGGGGCTGCAGCATGCGCTCATTCGTTGTCATGCTCTGTTGTGGTATTAAATAAAAGTCTCCTCTTGTCTCCAGTCATTCATTATTATTTTGGGTATAGGGGAGGGTCACTTGTCTTTTTTTCAAGCGTTCAGGGAGGGTCGGGTAAACATATATTTTTACTAAAGGGAGGGCCATCCATTTTGATTTCCCGAGAGGTCTGATTTTCTTCAGGTATCCCTCATTATAAACAATGTACAGTCCCTTGCAGTAGTTATATTCCTTTCTTTCCTATGAGTTTCACATAACTAACACTAAATCATTTCTGGAGATGAATCACAAAGCACTCTACATTCCTTATAGATGAAACAGAAATAAGCATGCAGTCAAAAAAATGTAATATAGGAGAGATGGGAGGCGTGAGTGGATATGAGGGTGGCATAGACTTAGAAAAGAGAAAGGCCAGCCATCTTAGACCCTCCTATCGCAGGTAAATATCCTTACCGTAAGATTAGAAAAACAGATGGGATTTCAAATCATTCAAACACAACACTGGAATCAGAGCCCAGAATGGATTGGCCTACATTCACATATTTTACATAGTGTAGCAGCCATTGGGCATAACTACAGTAAACACAATGCATTTTGTGATTTTAGAAGGTACAGTAAAGTGCAGTATAGCTTTCCTGCTACTCCCTTAGCTAGCGGCCATCTTTTCATCTGTCGACCCATCGATCTATCCATCTTGATCTGTCAATCTAGTATCATTCTGAGAAGACTTCATGGTGTGGTGTTCAGAGAGGAAGGACAAAGAAGGCCGCCAGCGGTCTTTAGGGACAGGATGCGGCGAGGTCACTGGAAAGGAAGTGGCATCAAGGACTTTCCAGCTGCAGAGGGAACAATGAGAGTTAACATACGCTATACATACAGTGCCTTGCGAAAGTATTTCGGCCCCCTTGAACTTTGCGACCCTTTGCCACATTTCAGGCTTCAAACATAAAGATATAAAACTGTATTTTTTTGTGAAGAATCAACAACAAGTGGGACACAATCATGAAGTGGAACGACATTTATTGGATATTTCAAACTTTTTTAACAAATCAAAAACTGAAAAATTGGGCGTGCAAAATTATTCAGCCCCCTTAAGTTAATACTTTGTAGCGCCACCTTTTTACAGCTGCGATTAGTTTTGCAGCTGTAAGTCGCTTTCTTTCCACAGATTCTCGGGTATGTCTCTTTCAGTTTTGCAGACTCCATCGAGAGACTGACATTTTTCCCATCCATTCCTCCCTGCAAAACTGAGCTGTGAGCTGTGTTGCTTTTACGCCAAACATAACGTTTTGCATTGTTGCCAAAAAGTTCAATTTTGGTTTCATCTGACCAGAGCACCTTCTTCCACATGTTTGGTGATGTCTCCCAGGTGATGAGCTGTGTTGCTTTTACGCAAACATTTTTGCAAAAAAGTTCAACACTTTTTTCCATGGATATCTTTAAGAAATGGATATCTTTAAGAAATGGCTTCTTCTTGCCACTCTTCCATAAAGGCCAGATTTGTGCAATATACGACTGATTGTTGTCCTATGGACAGAGTCTCCCACCTCAGCTGTAGATCTCTGCAGTTCATCCAGAGTGATCATGGGCCTCTTGGCTGCATCTCTGATCAGTCTTCTCCTTGTATGAGCTGAAAGTTTAGAGGGACGGCCAGGTCTTGGTAGATTTGCAGTGGTCTGATACTCCTTCCATTTCAATATTATCGCTTGCACAGTGCTCCTTGGGATGTTTAAAGATTGGGAAATCTTTTTGTATCCAAATCCGGCTTTAAACTTCTTCACAACAGTATCTCGGACCTGCCTGGTGTGTTCCTTGTTCTTCATGATGCTCTCTGCGCTTTTAACGGACCTCTGAGACTATCACAGTGCAGGTGCATTTATACGGAGACTTGATTACACACAGGTGGATTGTATTTATCATCATTAGTCATTTAGGTCAACATTGGATCATTCAGAGATCCTCACTGAACTTCTGGAGAGAGTTTGCTGCACTGAAAGTAAAGGGGCTGAATAATTTTGCACGCCCAATTTTTCAGTTTTTGATTTGTTAAAAAAGTTTGAAATATCCAATAAATGTCGTTCCACTTCATGATTGTGTCCCACTTGTTGTTGATTCTTCACAAAAAAATAGTTTTATATCTTTATGTTTGAAGCCTGAAATGTGGCAAAAGGTCGCAAAGTTCAAGGGGGCCGAATACTTTCGCAAGGCACTGTACAAACGTACAGTATGTGGACACCCCTTCAAATGAGTGGATTCGGCTATTTCAGCCACACCCATTTCTGACGGGTGTATATAATTGAGCACACAGCCATAGACAAACATTGGCAGTAGAATGGCCTTACTGAAGAGCTCAGTGACGTTCAACGTTGTACCGTCATAGGATGCCACCCTTCCAACAAGTCAGTTCGTCAAATTTCTAAACTGCTATAGATGCCCCGGTCAACTGTAAGTGCTGTTACTGTGAAGTGGAAACCTCTCAGAGCAACAACGACAACGGGAAGTGGTAGGCCACACAAGCTCACAGAACGGGACCGGTGAGTTCTGAAGCACTTTGGCGTGTAAAATCGCCTGTCCTCGGTTGCAACACTCACTATAGTCCCAAACTGCCTCTGGAAGCAAGATCAGCACAATAACTATTCGTCAGGAGCATCATGAAATGGGTTTCCATGGCCGAGCAGGCGCACACAAGACTAAGATCACCATGCGCAATCCCAAGCGTCGGCTGGAGTGGTGTTAAGCTCGCCGCCATTGGACTCCGGAGCAGTGGGAACGCATTCTATGGAGTGATGAATTATGCTTCACCAAAATGGTCTGGGGCTGTTTTTCATAGTTCGAGCTAGATCCCTTAGTTGGGGCGGCAGGTAGCCTGGCGGGTAGAAGTGTTGGACCAGTAAACAAAAGGTCGCTAGATCGAATACCTGAGCTGACAAGGTAAAAATCTGTAATTTTGTCCCTGAGCAAGGCAGTTAACCCACTGTTCCCGGGCTATTCTGTGCTTACAACTTTGTGGCAACAGTTTGGGGAAGGCCCTTTCCTGTTTCAGCATGACAATGCTAGCGTGAACAACGTGAGGTCCATACAGAAATGGTTTGTCGAGATCGGTGTGGAAGAACTTGACTGGCCTGCACAGAGCCCTGACCTCCAGCCCATCAAACAACTTTGGGATGAATTGGAATGCCGACTGCGAGCCAGGCCTAATCGCCCAACATTAGTGCCTGACCTCACTAACGCTCGTGACTGAATGGAAGCAAGTCCCCACAGCAATGTTACAACATCTATTAGAAAGCCTTCCCAGAAGAGTGGAGGCTCTTATAGCAGCAGAGGAGGGACCAACTCCATATTAATGCCCATGACTTTAGAATGAGGTGTTTGACAAGCAGGCGTCCACATACTTTTGGTCAAGTAGTGTAAGTCAATGGAAGGTGAGCTGTGTATTAGGTGTGTATTGCATGGTGTGGTTTGATGGAACACAGGCAATCCTGGTAGTTTCTCTTCATCTCACCTGCATCTTGCTGTAGATCCAGGGCAGTAGGCTGGACACCTTGGTGTAGACTCCCGGCCTGTTACTCTGCCCACAGCCGGTGCCCCAGCTGGTCACGCCCACCAGCTGCCAAAGGTTGTCACTGGTTTGGCACACCAGAGGACCACCACTGTCTCCCTGTGAGAGAAAAGGAGATAATGGATGAATGAACAGTTGAAGTGAGGGGCCAAGGTGTGGAAAGCACCTGCTACAATATACGGTATGTTTTCACGTCGTGGATAGCAGATGAGGTAGAAGGGAATTTGAGTAGAGCGAGAGACGACTTCCTCAGCCCAAAGGCATCTAAGATGAGGACAAGAGTTGGTGAGTAGCAGGAGAAGACAGCTGTGGATTAACGAAATTCCAAATTTTGACGAGTAATGTTGGCACCAAACGTTCTAAGATAGTTAGACTCTGGGAAGAATTTAGAATGTTGCTGTCATGGAACATCGGGTGTCCTTACGGAGGTCAGTTTGACAAACTCTGCATCTATGTGTCTGTAAAGAAAAAAAGAAGAAGCATATTTGTTTGGTATGTTAATGGAATAGGGAGAGATAAGAGGTGAAAGGTCGGAGAAAGAGTCGTCGGTCAAAATAGAACCCATGCTGACAGCGGCACACTGTACACGTGCTCCAGAGGCAGCGGCTTAAACGTCTAGAGCACCCCAGGGGCCTCATTTCTAACCATTGCGTACATTTCACACGAGAAATATTGAGATTTACAAACTTGGTGTACACCGTATAACACGTTTCCCGTTATAAATCAGACTTGTAAAACTGCGCGTGTGAATAATCATTTATAACTCAGCCAGGAAAACACCCTCCATTCAACTTGTATGGTAACACTAAAGCCTTCTATTTTCCATACAACTTGGAACTATTGGAATTGGGCCATGACAGTTTCTAAAAGAAAGAGCAATTTCAATGTTTTTGGAGGTGTTGGCAGAAACGTTTCATCTTTTACAAATAACTCACGCTGTATCTGGCAAAGGACTGGGACAGTTTCTGAAAGAGAAAACAATGGCTAATTGTTGTGGACCTGCCGTCAGAACATTTTACTTCAACAATGTTTTGCATTGACTTTTCCCCCCCAACCTAAATATGCCGGACTGAGAATTCTGAAACATTGTCTAGGCGACTCAAAACATTTTAAATTACAGTCGGCTACTCACAGTAGTTGCATACATGATGCAATGTAAAATATCAACTGTAATGTTCACCTGTTAAATTCAACTGTACGTGCTGCCTATGGAATCGCATAGGCTACAGCAGAACTTGAAATACACAGCCTTTCTATTTACTAGGCTACTAGGCTCAATTAAATGAGATGTGCATGGTGTTTTTTTTTTAACATGGCTACTTCGTGAATGCATCACGGCCCAAAAAAAGGTGAGGGATTTATTCTGCAATGGTTATAATAATCAAATAGGAAATAGATTTCTAATTATTTTAGATTCCAAAAACAAAAAAAAACATTTTCGCTCTTCTCACTAGTGGCAAATGGCTGCATCTTGTTTTCCTTTTTAAATTTTTTAGATATTAAGCACGTCATCCTATCCCCTATTTGCACAAAATACTTACTTGCCTGCTTGCAATACAATACTTCAAGCACTAGAAAATGTGTTTAGGCATGGTCTGACATTTGCGTGGAGGTAAGCATATTCTCACGCCAAGTTCAGTTCGAATAAATGCCAACTTTGCGGTAAAACTGCAGCACCCATGTTTTTGGGGTATATTTTGTACGTGCGCAATGTTTATAAAATGAGTCCCAAGCCCTGTAAATAGAAGAACTACAATATGTGGACATGTACCTGACAGGAGTCCCTGCCCCCGTTGAGGTCTCCGGCACACAGCATGTTGTTGGACACACTGCCGGAGTATACCTTGGAGCTGTTACACACACGCACGTCGATGATGTCAACGGCCACCTCCATCAGGTCTTTGGAGGGTTTCGCTGTGAAGGGACACATACAGTACCCGGTCATTCTCCAAACACACACACACACTTCAGCTAGCGACACTATGGCTAGTTGCACTATGCGAACTGTAGCTCTACTGAATATAGCATGTGTTTTCTGCAATGAAAAGACATTGAGATTGGATGAATGACACAGGTGTAGCCTCCTTTCTCCACATCACTCTCTTTATATCACAGAGACAGACAGGCCATATGGCAATTCTGGGAAATGCCAGATGGGCTGGTTCATTTTTAACCCAGAGGGCCTGTCTAAATGGTTGTTTCTTGTGCAAAATGATTTTAAAAAAGGGCTGGTGTCGGGGCCTCGAGGATAGAAATGGGCCGGTGTGTGAGAAATACCCGGTCCGAATTCTGGTCCCAGTCTGTCCCTGTTGTTTCACTCTAGATAAGCATGATTTAATTTAGTATAGTCCATTTCTCACTCCCTTGTCTGTCTTCCTACCTGCCCCCTCATCTATTGTTCCGAATCCCGAGGTCCAGCATTTGGTTCCATGGGGGAATGTCTGGTCAAAGGCTGGCAAACAGGCAGGCTGAACTGCATCTGAATAAAAAAAACACAAAGTTAAGTTAGATAAACAGAGTGGGCATTCTGACCTCAGACACATACGTAACACACAGTTACAAAAATGACACACACGTACGCACACATACCATGCATCCCAGACATTTAGAGCTGAAAAGGGCAAACATTTTTACAGTGCTGTACCAACATTGATGCTAGTGTTTCCCTAGCGTTTCCCTAGCGTTTCCGTAGCGTTTCCCTAGCGACTCCCTAGTGTTTCCCTAGCGACTCCCTAGTGTTTCCCTAGCGTTTCCGTAGCGTTTCCCTAGCGACTCCCTAGCGTTTCCCTGATATAGAAGGAATAGAGCCAGACTCACTAGTGAAGTCCACTGGTGAGGCCAGCTTCAGTATGGCGATGTCCTGGTCGTTGGTTACATTGTTGTAGTTCTCATTCACAATGATCTTCTCGACGAGGTAGGGAGGAGGAAGGTGGTCTTGTGACACCACTCCTCCGTACACACGCCACCTACTGGCATCAAGAACCGGGTGGAACGACCTTCAATGGGCACGGGAAAAAATACAATAAAATATATATTCATTTACTTCTCAAACCAAGGCTGTAGCTCATGACACAGATTATGTTATTATTATGGTAATAAGGTGTATAATTGAGTTGAGATTGGTTGTCACGGTGAGGGTTGTTGAGGTGATGAGGGGTTGTCATGCTGCTTATTCTTGAGTCATGCTGAGCAAGTTTCTGCACAGATTTACTACTAGTCTGTTATTTATATGGATACGTGTAAGTGAAAGGACTGACATTCTCCTGAGGCAAATGGCGCGTTTATGACCCTGTCAGAAACATGGAAATACAAGCTTCAGAGGGAGTGGGGGGGGGTCCATTTGGATTGTCCTCTAACTAGCCATTAAAAGTCAGAATCCCTAGCATCATCTGAGTACTCCGGGTATTTTTGGACATGCTAAACTCTAACTAAGGAAATTGCTTAGACAACAGCATTTTTGGCCTTTAACACTGTTTACGAGCAATATAGCTGTACTTTCCGTTTATGGTTGGAGCAGCTAGCTTGCCGTTAGCCAATTGGCATTCTCAGCGAGTTCAAAACAAGTCGGATTTCACTCCGACTTGTCATGAACGCAGCAGAGAGGGTAAGGTGGAACCTATTACCAAGGATCTACATAGCGTGTCTAGAATTAGAACCAAGGGATCCGTTTGGAAATGAGCATTGTTGTCCTCTAGTCACTGACCTGGGAAAGCAGTGGGCAGCTGTCACCACAAAGTCAGGGGACACCAGGATCCCTCCACAGATGTGAGATCCACCAAAGTGGAGAGAGAGTTGCCAGGGCCATTGGCCCAGCTTGGCAACACTGCCCCCTATGATCCGGGAGGACAACTGTTGACGTCCACAATCTTGGAAAAGGGGAATAAGTGATCAAATGTTTGTATCTAATTATAACTAGAAGTCAGATTTCAAATAGAAGGTTGATATAGACCTGCCTGGTGAAATATGAACAGATGAGTGCTCCTTACCAATACACTTCAGAGAGACAGTATTCTGGTCTGGGCAGGACAAGCTACACAGCAACACAAGCACAACCATGTCAGGAACTTAGGACCTAACATTAAACCACACTGGAATTTGTGCAGCATGGTTACAGTTGATGGTGTAACATTACATCCCGACCAGTCATGACAGATAATGACTTAACACCTTTATTTATCTAGGTAAGTTAGTTAAGAACAAATTCTTATTTTCAATGACGGCCCAGTGGGTTAACTGCCTGTTCAGGGGCAGAATGACAGATTTGCACCTTGTCAGCTCGGGGATTTGAACTTGCAACCTTCCGGTTACTAGTCCAACGCTCTAACCACTAGGCTACCCTGCCGCCATCACTCCCTCGACATTACTGGGACTAAAATGAGTCAATACATATGTGCTGAGGTTTGTAGAGGGGTTCTCTCACCTGACATTGACCTGGCCCTGGATGGGTAAAGATGATCTGTTGTTCAGTGTTAGACCAATTGACTGCTGGGACTTCACTGCCTTGGTTGCAAAGGACCTGCACGGTCGACACACACAAACACATTTGGATTCTGTCTGCCAAAGCAATACGAGAATCAATACCCCTCCCATGAAGCATTCCCAGAAAGTAAATTTGCCACAGGCACACCAACCCCAGAGAGAGAGAGAGGAGAGCAGAGATTCAATCTGAGTGTAAATACTGAAAATGGCAGCAGTGAAATTAGACGTCACCGAGCAAATGTCTGTGAGAGAAAGTAGTTGCTTCGAGAGGTAGCGTATACAAAAAAGGCTATTGTGAGAGAAAGTGATTGCTCTCTAAAGGTAGCTTATGAAATGGCTGTTGTGAAATAAGGTGATCTTACTTTCTGAAGCCCAGTTGGGCACAGGTTCGGTTGGCGTAGCTCTGATTCCATCCCTGGTAACACACTGGGAGAAAACGACCATCCTGAGATGTTCTGACCTGTAGAGCACCGTCCGCCCCAAACCTCACTGGAGAGAGAGGGAGAGGAGGGGATAGAATAACAAGATACGAAAAGGGCTATGTTTCTCTGCTTGTCGTACCGCGAGTGTACGTCTACCTGTCCACCTGGCTTTCATCTCTGTACACCTACCTGCAAGCCCGTATGTCTGTCTGTTGTGTTGTGCGTGTGAGAGTGAGAGTGTGCTTACCACAGCTGGACTCGTCCGTGCCCAGTTGGCAGTCCCGCAGAGCGTCACATTGGACGGTGGAGTTGGAGCAGGTGTCGTGAGCGGGCACGCTCAACTGCTTCTCAGGGTGCCCCTCATCCTCACTGTCATGGTGGTCGAGGGTGGCAGCCGTAGTTCCCAACCTGGTACCGTAATGCACTACACACAGGGAGGGAGGGAGAGAGGGAGAGAGATGGGGGCGCGGAGAACAGGTAAGGGTGGGGTGAAGAGGAGAGATGGAGGAAGTGGTAGCAGAGGAAGACTGTCAATGTCTGTACAAATACAGAAAGGAAAGGGAAAGGGGAGGGGGATACCTAGTCAGTTGCACAACTGAATTGCATTCAACCGAAATGTGTCTCCCGCATTTAACCCGACCCCTCCTGAATCAGAGAGTAGCTTCCAAATGAATGAGTAAACAGGCACACATATACACGAGTAACAACAACATGAGTAAATATGACGACAGCCCTGGCCTTACCTCCGAGCCAGATGGCAATGGCCAGGAGGAGCAGCAGAACGGTGCCTCCTGAGCCACCAAAGCACTTGGCACTATGCTGGCAGCATTTGTGTTTCCTCTTGTTGTCAGGAAGAGCTGGAACAACACACAACATACACGTCAAAAACAGATGTATCTTCCCCAGGAGACCATATACAAAAGCGCACACTGAGTGTGCAGAAAAATAAAGGACACCTTCCTAATATTGAGTCGCACTCCCGTTTGCCTTCAACATTGGGTCATGGACTCTACAATGTTCAGGACACCTACACCACCCGATGTCACAGGAAGGCCATAAAGATCATCAAGGACAACAACCACCCGAGCCACTGCTTGTTCACTCCGCTATCATCCAGAAGGCGAGGTCAGTACAGGTGCATCAAAGCTGGGACCGAGAGACTGAAAAACAGCTTCTATCTCAAGGCCATCAGACTGTTAAACAGCCACCACTAACATTGAGTGGCTGCTGCCAACACACTGACTCAACTCCAGCCACTTTAATAATGGGAATTGATGGGAAATGATGTAAAATATATCACTAGCCACTTTAAACAATGCTACCTAATATAATGTTTACATACCCTACATTATTCATCTCATATGTATACGTATATACTGTACTCTATATCATCTACTGCATCCTTATGTAATACATGTATCACTAGCCACTTTAACTATGCCACTTTGTTTACATACTCATCTCATATGTATATACTGCACTCAATACCATCTACTGTATCTTGCATATGCCGCTCTGTACCATCACTCATTCATATATCTTTATGTACATATTCTTTATCCCCTTACACTTGTGTCTATAAGGTAGTAGTTTTGGAATTGTTAGCTAGATTACTTGTTGGTTATTACTGCATTGTCGGAACTAGAAGCACAAGCATTTCGCTACACTCGCATTAACATCTGCTAACCATGTGTATGTGACAAATAACATTTGATTTGATTTGATTAGCATGGTGTCGAAAGCGTTCCACAGAGATACTGGCCAATGTTGACTCCGATGCTTCCCATAGTTATGTCAGGTTGGCTGGATGTCCTTTGGGTGGTGGACCATTCTTGAAACACACGGGAAACTGTTGAGCGTGGAAAAAAATCCAGCAGGATTGCAGTTTCTTTACACACTTAACCCAGTGTGCCTGGCACCTACTGTCTTACCCATTCACCCTCAGAATGGCACACATATGCAATCTATGTCTCAATTGTCTCAAGGCTTAAAAATCCTTCTTTAACCGGTCTCCTCCCCTTCATCTACACTGATCGAAGTGGATTTAACGAGTGAAATCAAATCAGATGTCACAGCTTTCACCTGGACTCACCTGGTCAGTCTACGTCACGGACAGAGCAGGTGCTCCTAATGTTCTGTGCACTCAGTGTATAGACACCACATAATGCAGAACACACAACTCGGAAGTTCAAATCCTATTTCTTTCTCAAGGATGTTTTTTGTATTGCTACCACTTCTGTTGAAACTTGTATCATTTTACACTACTTTCACTGGTGGTTTGTCGTCCCCTGAAAGCAAATCAGGAATGGAGGGAACTAGACTGGGACAGAACTGGGATAGTCAGGCACTAGATAGAGAGTACGACTCACATATACTGGGCTGGCAGATGTGTTGCGCAGCCACTGGTGGGGGGTGCTGGGGGATGTAGTATAGCTGGTTGGGAGGAGTGGGCCTTGGACCCGCTCCATAGACTGCCTCTTCATAGGACTGGAGGGGCGGGAGGGTGTGCACCTCAACAGAGTAGTATGGAGGAGGGAGCTCGTTCTGCAGGGGAGAACGCAGAGGAAAAGGCAAAAGGTTAAGCAGTCAGTCATTCAAAAAGAATATTCGGATCAAAAGCCCATGTGGGGACTTAAAGTCCCAGTGTTTTGTATTATATTGTATATATTTAACACTGTAATAGTGTAAAAAAAAAAAAAATGTGATCAGTTTTATTTCCTGACAGTTGCTGGTTGATAATACAGTCTACACAGGACCTTCAAAATGACGTCGCTAGGCGGTATCGGTTTATGGCCCAGCACAGTCAAAACCGTGATTTTCCTGTGTTTTATATAATAATACTTTGAAATTGTACAAAATATGATAATGCCCTTTTAATTGTAAGAGCTGTTGGAAAAGAGAGTCTGAAATGTCATTGTTTTGTTGGGGTGGAGTTTTGGGCTGCCTGGTGACATCCCTAGGTGGTAAATTAGTTAATAGACCAATAAGAAAGAGGGTTAACAAACCTCTCTACCAATAACAGCTTAGGAAAATTCTTGCTTGAGAAATTGCTCTTTGCTAAAAAGCTATTTGTTTTGTCTTTAATCATTTTTATTGAGAACAATCACAGTAAGGTACTTAATTATTAGCCAGAAATGATTTGATATTGAGATAAAAATGTAGATTGGACATTTAACAGACCAATAACAGAGTTCAAAACCGTTCTGCCAATAACAGCTAGTTTTCAGTTTTCTCCTCTCCACTCAGTTCACTCCTAGACAATCTTAGCAAAATTATTTTTTGAGAAAGTTTTTTTGCTAAAAAAGCTATTTTTGTTTCTTTTTTACTAATTTAATGGAAAACTATTACAGAAAGGCACTGATTTGTTTGCCAGAAATGATTTGATATTGAGATTTTAAAAAATGAACGGCTGCATTGAGCCTTTAATAATCCCCAGTAAAACAGCTTCCATGCAGGAACCCTGATTCATCCATAAACAGGGTATGGGGTGCTGCCTAGAGGACACATGCTGATTGCGAACAGGGCTGACAGATGGTTGATGACGGGTGAAAAACAACCACATTCTAGTATCTACAGGTTAGATATCACTCATTGTCGGCCATAATCATATCATCCTCATGGAGCAAGTTTTAGATCCCAACACCTGAATAACCAACTCCAGCACAATGGAAGGTGCCATGTCTCTAGGCAACAATGTGCCGAGCTTCCCAATTGGCCCCTTATTCATTTCCTCCAGTCTTTATCGTGCTCTCATTTCTGCTTTATATTCATCTGCTCCCCATAGCGCTATCAAGCATCTCAGACAATAGAGCTAATCAACGTTGCCAAGGACAAGCTCACATTGTCCCCCCCCCCTCCTCCCAGGAGTCTCTATTGTTGCCACGGAGAAGAAAGGTGGCTGCCATGGAGACAACAGAACAGCAAATTCCAAAAGGAAGTTGTGGTCGACCCCCTGTCCCTGTCCCTATCCCTGGTTGGCTGCTGCCAGGTTGTATCACACACGCAGGTGATTTGTGACCCACTTCAAACACAGGTGCAGGTCAGTCAGTCTGATAGTGTGCTCCCCCCCTGCCCCCCTGAGGCTGGATGACAGACAGCCAGGGTTCAATATTGCCTTTGAGTTCTGTCTCTCCTTTCCTTGCCGCTAAACAGACACCTTTTCACTTTACACTGTGTGTTTATTCAGGGGGGTGAATTCCAGTCATGTTTTTGTAGGGATGACATTGCTTTTAACTTCCCGAACTGGTTCTGATGTTGGGACTTTGGCTGATCTGCACATGGCAATGTTTATGTTGCAATGACCGACATGGAATGAATCTGCTTCCTGTACAACATGCAGGCACACACATAAATTACCCCCACACTGATTCTCACCGTTAGGTTCTAAATAAACAGAATAAAAACTAACCGGACAACTAGATAAAGCTCAAACCAAGTGTATTCACCCACCGGGTCAAACAGCTGCGAAGACAAAGACATGTTTACACGAGCACATATTTATACCTTCGTCCCATACTGAGTCTCCTCCTCGCACATCTGGACAGCCAATACATCTCTGTTGCCAGACAGGACTTTAGTGATTCCTGTTCTCTCACTTCATCTGACCTGGGCCCAAATTCCTCACTCCTCCCCAAATCACGGCTGTCCTGCCTTATCTGTTGACTGCAACCCGACTGTGGCCCTTCTCCTCCCCTAAGGACACCTGAGTCGCAACAATAACATGTTTCTTCCTGCACTCCCCTTTCTCACCCAGTAGATTTCCATACCCTCAGTTCTTACATAGTCACATGAATAAGGCTATTTTCCCATTTCGAGTTCAAGAAGTTAGTACCCAACACCACAACAGATGAGCAGTGTGCTCTGCTCTACACCTACAGTGGATGTGCTATGGATTGGTGGAGATTTACACAACATTGCAAGATTCTTAGGTGGAGTTTTGATTTCAGAGGGGCCTTAGGCTGTAGTGGATGATCACAAGGATCATTCGATCCTATAGGTCTACAGCAGACGTGGATCATATTGAAGTGTCTGTCTGGTTGAGGTTGAAGAGCACAACACAAAAACAAAGATGGGACTTACTGTTGTCTGTCTCGGTGACAGAGAGAAGACTCCAGGGCTCAGTCAGTAATAATACCAGTTTATAACCTCAACCTTTTCTTTGGTAAACAGCTCCAGTTTCATGACCATAGGCACCAGACTCCAACACAAGCGAACCAGAATGCTGGCCCCAAGTGGATATTCAGTTGGTGGAAGAGCCCGGCTTGCCTGAATTCCCAACTGAATCCACATTGGTCAATAGACATTGTTCCAGGTTTTAGTTACATTTCGAAGGGAAGAACGTACTTATAAACAATGAAGTTGTTATAAATACTGTAACTTTGAACTTCAATTCCAAAGAGTACCTTTTGAGCTCAATAGTAGATGTGTCGGTAGCCCACGTTGATTGTTGATTCATTAATCGAGACGGATAAATCCTCTCTTTCACAGACGGAACACAACAGTAGCAGGGTAGAGTGGCCCTATTGGCCTCATTTCCACCAAAAGCCTTATTTCACAATCTGTCCCTGTATTTTGGTACCACAAACTGAGTGAATAAGACTGGTTTGAGACATAAAACCACTATCCATTTCGATGAAGAACCCCGACTTTTCAACACAATATTTTCCGCATGGGATTATTCAACATCATTTCAACACACCATGCGAAGCAACACAGTATAGAGACCGGAGACAGAGGCCACCGCAATGAGATCATACGGGGCTCCAGCTACACACCAGCTTGACCCTGTGCCTCGGTCTCCTGGTAAAAATATCAACACAAACTGGTTCACATGGCAAAAAGTACTTCTCGTCAAATGACCCACCCCGACAGAGGGAAAGTGAGAGCACGAGTACAGCATGGTCAGTGTGTGAGAAACACAAGTGCTCTTGCTTTGGAAGCTGGTGACAGAAGTCAGCCCAGGGGAAACATATAGACAAGCAGAGAACAAGGAGGAGAGGATAAAGGAAGAACTCACAGGGTCATGCTTTGCCATCGGACGCTGGGGGAGCAGTGAGGAGAGTGGAGGTGAGACCTGGTAGGAGAGGCTTTTCACAGGGCCACTCAAACAGTCCCGGAACAGTGATCAGAGCCTGCTGACGCCACATTTGACACTCCTTCTTTCCTCTCGCTGTCTGTCCCTGAACCCCTCCACCCAGGCCACACAGGTGGGACTGCCCCACCCCATCCAACCCCTCCCTCTCTCATCTCCTCTTCACTGAAATTGGTGTGTCCCAGTGTGCTACTTTCCCACCCGCCAGACCGGTTTCAAGGTAGCCAAGGAGAGACAAAGATTGATTCACACCGTGTGGCCTGCTCCATTCTGGCTCAGGTGACACCAGCTGGGCAATCAGAGCCAGGGACCAAAATGGCGTCCTCTCAGACAGACACATTTTTATTTATGGGGCAGATCTTTTTCTCAGGACCTCCGGTTGAAAAAGTCTGTCTGCAGGTACATCACTCGTGCGATGTAGAGTCGTTCCAAATACATAGCAGTTAATATTGACATATTGAGTTTAAATAACTATCAAACTCAAATAAATGTTAGTGAAATTAACCGTCCTTAGGGAAACAAATAGAATGGCGCCGTGTCAACACAGTTGACGAACTTTCGATACTCAACTTTCGATTACTCAATATGCCTTTGAGAGCCCACAGTATTTATAGAAAGTGCTTTGTCATAAAAACAAGAGCTTCCTTATGGGAAGAATGTGTTTAATATGTGAGGTGTGTCCCCCCCCACCTTGTGTAACTGTGTTTGTGTGCATCCTTGGGTAAAGGTAGAACATATTTCGTTTGTGATGTCACAGTGTACAAAAAGGAGCCTAGACTGCATTCCTTCTGCTAGAGAAAGCACATGCATGCAGACAAGCACCCGTAATCACACACACACACGCACACGCACACACACACACACACACACAGACACATACCCGCACGCACGCATGCACACATTTTAAAGTCAAATTATTTTAGTTTCATTATTGAAAGCCTCAATAGAATGTTTCTTATTTTCATTAGCTCAAATGCTTCTTCCTCCCAGTGGTGTAAAGTACTTAAGTAAAAACACTTTAAAGTACGGCTTAAGTTGTTTTTTTGGGATACCTGTAATTTACTTTACTATCTATATTTTTGACAACTTGTACTTTTACTTCACTACATTCCTTTAGAAAATATTGTACTTTTTACTCCATACAAAAGTACTCGTTACATTTTGAATGCTTAGCAGGACAGGAAAATGGTCCAATTCATGCACTTATCAACAAAACACCATGGTCATCCCTACTAACTCTGATCTGGTGGACTCACTAAACACACATTCTTTGTTTGTAAATGATATCTGAATGTTGGAGTGTGCCCCTGGCTGTAGATTTGTACATTTGTAAATCTGTAAATAAATAAAAAATGGAAAATGGTGCCATCTGGTTTATTTAATATAAAGGAATTTGAAATGATTTATACATTTACTTTTGATACTTGAGTATATTTGAGCAATTACATTTACTTTTGATACAAGTATATTTTAAACTAAATAGTTTAAGTCTTTTACTCAAGTGAAATTTTACTGGGTGACTTTTACTTTTGCTTGAGTCATTTTCTATTAAGGGATCTTTACTTTTACTCAAGTATGAAAATTGGGTACTTTTTTCATCACTGCTTCCTCCTAAACTTTGGACACTAGGAAAATTAACAAAAAGGAAGGAGCTACCGACAATCATCTATGGTCAACTTTACCATAACAAAAGATGCCGCCTTCAGCAGAGTATGACGCAGACTTTAAAAACTGAAATCAGCATTTACAGAGGCAATGTAATGGTACATATGTTAACTCAAAGCAATGAACACAGACCTTGAGGGTGGGTAACGGTTGGCTAATGTAATCATCATAAAAGGTGAAAATATGTTAATTTATGCTATCTGTTCACCAGACATAGATGTATCAGGATTCGTACATGTTTCCAGGAGAGTGCATCTTAAAAAGCATATCAAAAGATTGGGAAGGTGACACCTCAGCTTGACAATTAAGTTGCATTAACCACTTATCACCACCAGGGGGAGATAGCGCATGGTACATCGAATCTGGTGTCTATCTACTACTCTCAACTAGAGGTCATCGTTATGGACCACCAAACCACGATTGTCTCAACTCAACTCAGCTGCATTTGTGTGGTGGTGTCCATTTTCAGAAGAGAAACCAACAGAGACATAGATCGAAAGAGAAATAGTACCGATGTTGAATTACTAGAAAAAGGAAGTGGACAGGAGACAAAAGCGAGAGACAGTAGCTAAAATATTCAAATGAAATGACATTTTATTTGTCACATGCTTTGTAAACATCCGGTGAAGGCTAACAGTAAAATGCTTACTTACGGGTCCTGGGAAGACAAAAAACAATAACACAATACACTACACAGTGTAATAATGTGTTTGTGTATGTGATTGACTCTACATACATTAGTGAGAGAAAATTGATTGGGGTGCTCACAGTGCTTGGAGGGGAAACATTCAATGTGCCGGTGGACGAGAGGGCACATGAGACGTGGCTTCATTTCATGTCAGGAGAGAGATAACAATGGTAGTGGAGTGGACATCACCTCGTAATCAGGGAACAGGAGGGGAATTAGCTGTACATACAAACAGCAGAGACATTCCATTACAACTGCGCCATCGTAGGTTAGGACAACAAGTTTCTCCATGAAGTTAAACTCAGACATCTCAGAATTCACGAAGGTCAAACACAGACTGTACATCTCTCCCACTTGACACATCAAAGTAGACCCAAGAAACGTTCCTGAATAAAGCCCTGATCATCCACATAGCTGATGATAACTGACCACTGCAAGCAGACTGGTGGCACCATAGGTTCCAGAGTGGTGGGGCAATTTAAACCTCCTAGGGCCTGGAGTTTTTCTGGACAACCTGGACACAAAAATAAAGTTATAAAACCAAGAAAACAATTTATAATCTACCTCCTCCATCTCCTGTAATTTGAAGAAACTCATTTAAATTGAATAATATACTAAAAATGCTCAACTATCACTTTTCACTCTCAATCTCTATCCAATAATGTTACCAATACAACATACTGGTTTCATTCCCTGATCCTAAGCCTATGATTGCAGTATGAACTGACATGTTTTCCATCCAAAAGCTTTGATTGGTTGGAGGTCGTCCTCTGGAAGTGGTCATAATTACTATGCCGGTATGGAAGGGGGTGATTCCTACGAGCCTCCTAGATTTTGTATTGAAGTCAATGTAGCTGACGTCCGGCTACACGATGCTTCTACCCCAGAGTGTGTTGTTGAAGGTACTGAAGACCTTCATTGCAAGAGTCAATTATTTGGTGACATATGAATATATTTAGTATAGTTTTAACTAAAAAGGTGAACTTTATCAATGTTTCAATATTTTATTACATTTCACTGAGGAGGATGGTCCTCCCCTTCCTCCTCTGAGGAGCCTCCACTAATCTACGTATAGGTAGGGTTAAAGTGCCTAAGCAAAAATGATGGACATTAGCAGCAGAGTATGTGGTGACTGAAAGTGTTTGTGTGTGTGGCTATAAGTAGTGTAATTATGTGTGAGTGTGTCGGTAGGGTCCGGTGTGCAGCGCAAGAGAGTTAGTGGAAAAAAAGTGTCAGTGCAGGTTGTCCGGGTGGCCATTTGATTAGCTATTTAGTAGTCTTGTTTAGCAGTCTTATGGCTTGGGGTGGAAGCTGTTCAGGGTCCTGTTGGTTTCAGACTTGGTGCACTGGTACCGCTTTGCCGTGCAGTAGCAGAAAGAACAGTCTATGTCTTGGGTGGCTGGAGTTGGACCATTTTTGGGGCCTTCCTCTTACACCGCCTGGTATAGAGGTCCTGGATGGCAGGGAGCTCGGCCCCAATGATGTAGTGCACAGTACACACAACCAGTGGTGGAAAAAGTACCCAATTGTCATACTTAAGTAAAAGTAAAAATACCTTAAAAGAAAATTGCTCAAGTAAAAGTCACAGAGTAAAATACTACTTGAGTAAAATTCTAAAAGTTATTGGTTGTAAAATGTACTTAAGGATCAAAAGTAAATGTATAAATAAGTAAACATTTGTTATATTAAGCAAACCAGAGGACAATATTCTTGGTTTTTTTAATGTATGGATAGCCAGGGGCACAGTTCAACACTCAGACATAATTTACAAACAAAGCATTTGTGTTTAGTGAGTCTGCCAGATCAGAGGCAGTAGGGATGACCAGGCATGTTTTCTTGACAAGTGTGTGAATTAGACATCTTTCTTGTCTTGCTAAGCATTCAACATGTAACGAGTACTTTTGGGTGTCAGAGAAAATGTAAGGAGTAAAAAGCACATTATTTTCTTTAGGAATGTAGTCGAGTATAAGTAAAAGTTGTCAAAAATATAAATAGTAAAGAAAAGTACAGATACCCCAAAAAAACAACTTAAGTAGTACTTAAAAGTATTTTTACTTAAGTACTTTACACCACTGCACACTACCTTCTGTTGCACCTTGCAATCAGATGTCGATCAGTTGCCACACCAAGCAGTGATGCAGCCAGTCAAGCTGCTCTCAATGGTTCCGTTTTAGAACTTTGAGGATCTGAGGGCCCATGCCAAATCTTAGCCAGGATCTAGGTGCAGAGTGAAGTGTTCAGTTCCAGGGTCTTGAGGTTAGTGACGAGCATGGAGGGGACTATGGTGTTGAGTGCTGGGTTGTAGCAATGAACAGCCTACTTACTTGGTTTTATTTTGTTCGGGTGGGAGAGTGCAATAGAGATAGCATCATCTGAAGATCTGTTGTGGCATTATGCATATCGGAGCGAGTCCAGGTAGGGCTGGACGGGACACCATATCTTATGATATACTGGTATTGAAGCAGGGACCGATTTGGGTTTTTACTTTACCTTCCACGCAAGTATATGAATGTTTGGTTTGTTAAATGTGATAAGGCATGTGCAATGTCAATTTTTATAGTTTACTTCTCTACTGGAGTCATCTCTCTCCGCTCTTTCTCTAGGTGAAACTTTCCACAGACCTAGCCACCACCCCAGTCACTCAAGGAGCGCATTTGATGTTCCTCAATCAGGAGACACTTGCTTTCAGTCTGCATGGTCAATGCAGCACATGCAACAATCCGAAATTCCTTTTTGATACTGTCGCAAAGCTAACTAAAAAGCAGCATTCCCCAAGAGAGGATGACTTTCACTTTAGCAGTGATAAATTCATGAACTTCTTTGAGGAAAAGATTATGATTATTAGAAAGCAAATTACGGACTCTTCTTTAAACCTGCGTATTCCTCCAAACCTCAGTTGTCCTGAGTCTGCACAACTCTGCCAGGACCTAGGATCAAGAGAGACGCTCAAGTGTTTTAGTACTATATCTCTTGACACAATGATGAAAATAATCATGGCCTCTAAACCTTCAAGCTGCATACTGGACCCTATTCCAACTAAACTACTGAAAGAGCTGCTTCCTGTGCTTGGCCCTCCTATGTTGAACATAATAAACGGCTCTCTATCCACTGGATGTGTACCAAACTCACTAAAAGTGGCAGTAATAAAGCCTCTCTTGAAAAAGCCAAACCTTGACCCAGAAAATATAAAAAACTATCGGCCTATATCGAATCTTCCATTCCTCTCAAAAATTTTAGAGAAGGCTGTTGCTCAGCAACTCACTGCCTTCCTGAAGACAAACAATGTATACGAAATGCTTCAGTCTGGTTTTAGACCCCATCATAGCACTGAGACGGCACTTGTGAAGGTGGTAAATGACATTTTAATGGCATCAGACCGAGGCTCTGCACCTGTCCTCGTGCTCCTAGACCTTAGTGCCGCTTTTGATACCATCGATCACCACATTCTTTTGGAGAGATTGGAAACCCAAATTGGTCTACACGGACAAGTTCTGGCCTGGTTTAGATCTTATCTGTCGGAAAGATATCAGTTTGTCTCTGTGAATGGTTTGTCCTCTGACAAATCAACTGTAAATTTCGGTGTTCCTCAAGGTTCCGTTTTAGGACCACTATTGTTCTCACTATATATTTTACCTCTTGGGGATGTTATTCGAAAACATAATGTAAACTTTCACTGCTATGCGGATGACACACAGCTGTACATTTCAATGAAACATGGTGAAGCCCCAAAATTGCCCTCGCTAGAAGCATGTGTTTCAGACATAAGGAAGTGGATGGCTGCAAACTTTCTACTATTAAACTCGGACAAAACAGAGATGCTTGTTCTAGGTCCCAAGAAACAAAGAGATATTCTGTTGAATCTGACAATTAATCTTAATGGTTGTACAGTCGTCTCAAATAAAACTGTGAAGGACCTCGGCGTTACTCTGGACCCTGATCTCTCTTTTGAAGAACATATCAAGACCATTTCAAGGACATCTTTTTTCCATCTACGTAACATTGCAAAAATCAGAAACTTTCTGTCCAAAAATGATGCAGAAAAATTAATCCATGCTTTTGTCACTTCTAGGTTAGACTACTGCAATGCTCTATTTTCCGGCTACCCGGATAAAGCACTAAATAAACTTCAGTTAGTGCTAAATACGGCTGCTAGAATCCTGACTAGAACCAAAAAATTTGATCATATTACTCCAGTGCTAGCCTCTCTACACTGGCTTCCTGTCAAAGCAAGGGCTGATTTCAAGGTTTTACTGCTAACCTACAAAGCATTACATGGGCTTGCTCCTACCTATCTCTCTGATTTGGTCCTGCCGTACATACCTACACGTACGCTACGGTCACAAGACGCAGGCCTCCTAATTGTCCCTAGAATTTCTAAGCAAACAGCTGGAGGCAGGGCTTTCTCCTATAGAGCTCCATTTTTATGGAACGGTCTGCCTACCCATGTCAGAGACGCAAACTCGGTCTCAACCTTTAAGTCTTTACTGAAGACTCATCTCTTCAGTGGGTCATATGATTGAGTGTAGTCTGGCCCAGGAGTGGGAAGGTGAACGGAAAGGCTCTGGAGCAACGAACCGCCCTTGCTGTCTCTGCCTGGCCGGTTCCCCTCTTTCCACTGGGATTCTCTGCCTCTAACCCTATTACAGGGGCTGGGTCACTGGCTTACTGGGGCTCTCTCATGCCGTCCCTGGAGGGGGTGCGTCACCTGAGTGGGTTGATTCACTGTTGTGGTCATCCTGTCTGGGTTGGCGCCCCCCTTGGGTTGTGCCGTGGCGGAGATCTTTGTGGGCTATACTCAGCCTTGTCTCAGGATGGTAAGTTGGTGGTTGAAGATATCCCTCTAGTGGTGTGGGGGCTGTGCTTTGGCAAAGTGGGTGGGGTTATATCCTTCCTGTTTGGCCCTGTCCGGGGGTGACCTCGGATGGGGCCACAGTGTCTCCTGACCCCTCCTGTCTCAGCCTCCAGTATTTATGCTGCAGTAGTTTATGTGTCGGGGGCTGGGGTCAGTTTGTTATATCTGGAGTACTTCTCCTGTCCTATTCGGTGTCCTGTGTGAATCTAAGTGTGCGTTCTCTAATTCTCTCCTTCTCTCTTTCTTTCTCTCTCTCGGAGGACCTGAGCCCTAGGACCTGAGCTCCAGGACTACCTGACATGATGACTCCTTGCTGTCCCCAGTCCACCTGGCCATGCTGCTGTTCCAGTTTCAACTGACCTGAGCCCTAGGACCATGCCCCAGGACTACCTGACATAATGACTCCTTGCTGTCCCCAGTCCACCTGGCCATGCTGCTGCTCCAGTTTCAACTTCCACCTGACTGTGCTGCTGCTCCAGTTTCAACTGTTCTGCCTTATTATTATTCGACCATGCTGGTCATTTATGAACATTTGAACATCTTGGCCATGTTCTGTTATAATCTCCACCCGGCACAGCCAGAAGAGGACTGGCCACCCCACATAGCCTGGTTCCTCTCTAGGTTTCTTCCTAGGTTTTGGCCTTTCTAGGGAGTTTTTCCTAGCCACCGTGCTTCTACACCTGCATTGCTTGCTGTTTGGGGTTTTAGGCTGGGTTTCTGTACAGCACTTTGAGATATCAGCTGATGTACGAAGGGCTATATAAATAAATTTGATTTGATTTGATGTTGATGGCAACAATGTTGATGACAACAATGCTGTTTCCACTTTGCTTCTTAATATAAATCCACTATCGTTCTATAATTACATTATTAGTTTGTGTTTCTTACATCAGCAAACAGCTAGTTTGTCTTTTCTTATCAAGTTGCCCTAAATCTTGTGAGACGCTAATTGTTAGCCGCGAATGCTAATAGCTAGCTAATACATGTACTGAGTAAGAGCAATCGTAGCACGCTAATACAGCCTGATCATAACCAGTGATGGTGTAGACCTAAATCAGCATGTTGTATGTGCAACAAACAGTATCTTCTAAATCAACGAGGAGTATGCAAAGCAAAAATATTCGAGCTACATTAAGTAGCTAAGAGAAAACCTTGCAATGTAGCCAACGCTTATATGGTCCCAAAGGAAACACTTCACAACACTTTAGTTCCTACCCCGTAGTGATGGGTTGTTCGCGAACGAGTCGGAGCAGGCTCGCATATCAGAAGAGCCGAATCTATTTATAAAAAATATAGAAAATAATCAGTTGTAAATAAATAGAATTAACCAATTCAAATAACGAAAAAATAAATAAAATAGTAAAGGCCTAAAGGCCCAATCCACACACATTCGTTCTGACTGTCTGCTCAGACTAACAGCCTCAACTGTTGTTCCTGTCAATCAGACACGCAGTGTCAGCCAATGAACCAAAGATGCGTGTGGGAGGGCCGAGCCAACTCACTCACAGTCACACACTTAGCAGCCGAGCAGTGATGCCAATTTAGCAATTGTGTTGCTAGATTTAGCAACTTTTCAGAGTACCCTGGCAACTTTTTTCGAACAGCACCTAGCAACAAATTGATCTACTTTTAAAAATGTATTTGGAACTTTTAGCAACTTTTGAAAAGTGACTCAAACGCTAAAATGCACTCATTTTCCCTCTAAATGACACAAAAATGATTTTCTCTGTCACACACTCAGTCACAACACACGTGCCTGGCTGCAAAAGTGCATTGCGAGTGACGTCAGTAGCAGGCGCTCGGCTCGTGCACAGGCAGCAGCAGGCCAGTAGCAATTTCAGCAAATTGAAAATCGTTGTTGGCTGACTGCAGCAGCAGTAGTATGCATTTGATCTTGAACAGAACTTACAACATCAATCAACATGTCTCAATCAAAATTGTACAGCCAGAAGTACAGAAAAGAGTGGGAGCCTGTACCTGAATTTAAAGGGTGGCTGAAGCCAGTAATTGGGGATGATTGTCGGGCATACTGTGCGTACTGACATCCAAAAAAAACATTGTGCTACAGCAAAGCATATAAATAAATCAAAACCGTACAAGGCAGTCTACATTACCACAGTTGGTTAAAAAAGTGGATAACTGCAAAATCACAGAAGCTACTATGGCAACGGCCACTGTAGAGCATTGTTCGTTGCTAGCATGCGATCATTTAGGTATGGCTTGCAAAGCTGCCCTTTCAGATTCTGTGGCAGCAACAAACTTCCAAATGCACAGTACCAAGTGCACAGAAATGATTAGGAGAGTACTGGCTCCTTATTTTCTCAAAAGGGTAACATCAGATGTGTGGGATGAGAAGTTCAGTCTCCTTTTGGATGAGTCCACTGATGTCAGTGTCTCGAAATACCTGGGTGTGGTGATTCGGTATTTCAGTGCTAAAAAAAGAACCGTTGTGTCCACATTTCTCGGGCTGGTTGAATTGGAGGGGGGCGATGCCAGATCAATAGCAAAGGCGGTAGTTGAGTTTCTTGAGAAGTGTAAACTTTAAAAAAAAAGATCATCTTCAGGGTATTGGCACTGATAATGAGTCCGTGATGACTGGGGTGCACAACGGGATGCACATGACTTCAAAGGAAGAATGTGCATTGCCCAATTTGGTACTCATCTGCTGTGTGTGCCAGTCTTTACAATTGGCTGTCTGTCGCAGCATCCAAAGAAACCATCCCTATGAGTGTTGAGTACTTAATCAGGGAAACCCACAACTGGTTTTCCATTTCCCCAAAATGGCGCGAGGCGTACAAAGCAGCGTGTGCCACCATTAATTGTGTCCAGAAATCCCTGCAGATCACCAAAGTGTGTGCCACACGTTGGCTATCGATTGTTGCCTGCGGTAACTCGTATATTGAGCCAGTGGGAAGAACTGAACTCCACTTTGAGTTGACCAAGGCCAGTGAGCATTGCTACATTGTGGATGTGCTCCACGCCATGTACATGGACATGACCAACTATGTCTACCTGACATTCTTGAAATCAATCCTGTCTGACGTACAAGTTGCAGTGAAGTCGTTTGAGGGAGAGCAAACAGATCCCGTCAAGCTTTATGACAATCTGGTACACCTCTTAACATCAATTTGCAGCAGAGTAGTCAACCCTATGGCAAAAATTGATGCCCTGAAGGATGTCCTTGATGGACATCTCAGTCCATCACCTACCTTCGGTACCTTTTCGAGAGCACAGTGTACCAACTCAGTCTTGCGCCAGAGGACAAAAAGGTCATTCGGAGACAGTGCATCAACTACATTGTTGCTTTAAGCAAGGAGCTGCAAGCAAGGCTCCCATACAATCGAGAAGCCTTGCGAAACATGGCCTTGTTCAGTGTTAAGGAAACGCTAAAGCACAATAAAGGCTACTGGGATACCAGCCCCAAACAATTGATACAATTGTTTCCCAATGGAGAAACATCCATCTGTTTAGGTGGGATTCAACTGAAAATACAGTTGAGTTTTGGAGTGAATCAGTGACTACACGGAATCTTCCGGGTCGAATCCATTTGAAGAACTGTGCAAAGCTGCACTCGCTGCCCTCTCCTTGCCACACTCAAATGCAGAGGTTGAACGGCTGTTCAGCCAAATGAGTGTGGTCAAGTCAAAGTTAAGAAATAGAATGTCACTGCACACTCTCCACTCCATACTCCTGGTTCGGTATGGACTGAAGTTTGCTGGTGATACCTATTACCATTATCAACTACCAAGTGAAGTTCTACAGCAGTTTGGCACCACAGCAGCATACACCTTTTTGGGATAGGGGGCAGCATTTTCACTTTTGGATGAATAGCGTGCCCAGAGTGAACTGCCTCCTACTCAGTGCCAGATGCTAATATATGCATATTATTATTAGTATTGGATAGAAAACACTCTGAAGTTTCTAAAACTGTTTGAATGATGTCTGTGAGTATAACAGAACTCGCATGGCAGGCGAAAACCTGAGAAAAATCCAACCAGGAAGTGGGAAATCTGAGGTTTGTAGTTTTTCAAAGCTTGGCCTACCGAATACATAGTGTCTATGGGGTCAAGTTGCACTTCCTAAGGCTTCCACTAGTCAACTGTCTTTAGAAACCTGTTTCAGGCTTCTGCTATAAAGGAGGGGGGAATGGGAGCTGAATGAGTCATGGGTCTGGCAGAGTGTCTCAGGCTCTTGACACGCGGTCCAGACAGGGTTAGCTCTCGTTCCAGTGCTTTTCTTCAGACAATGGAATTCTCCGGTTGGAACCTTATTGATGATTTATGTTAAAAACATCCTAAAGATTGATTTCATACATCGTTTGACTTGTTTCTACGACCTGTAACGGAACCTTTCGAGTTTTTGTCTGGACGTAGTGCTCACGCCTTATGAAGATGGATTACTTGGCTGAACACACTAACAACAAGTGGCTATTTGGACATAAATTATGGACTTTATGGAACAAATCAGTCATTTATTGTCGAACTGGGATTCCTGGGAGTGCATTCTGATGAAGATCATCAAAGGTAGGTGAATATTTATAATGTTATTACTAACTTCTGCTGACTCCAACACGGCAGATATTTCTTTGGCTGGATTGGGCTATGAGCGCCGTACTCAGATTATGCTTTTTCCATAAAGTTTTTTTTAAAAATCTGACACAGCGGTTGCATTAAGGAGAAGTCTATCTTTAATTCTGTGAATAACACTTGTATCTTTTATCGATGTTTATTATGAGTATTTCTGCAAAATCACCGGATGTTTTGGAATCAAAACATTACTGCACGTAATGCGCCAATGTAAACTGAGATTTTTGGATATAAATATGCACATTATCGAACAAAACATACATGTATTGTGTAACATGAAGTCCCATGAGTGTCATCTGAAGAAGATCATCAAAGGTTAGTGATGAATTTGATCTATATTTCTGCTTTTTGTGACTCCTATCTTTGGCTGGAAAAATGGCTGTGTGTTTTTTTGACTTGGCTATGACCTAACATAATCATATGTTGTGCTTTCGCTGTAAAGCCTTTTTGAAATCGGACATGATGGGTAGATTAACAAGAAGTTTATCTTTCATTTGCTGTATTGGACTTGTTAATGTGTGAAAATGACATATTTCGGAAAAATATTTTTGAACTTCGCACGCTGCCTTTTCAGCGGAATGTTGTCGAGGGGTTCTGCTAGCGAAACACCTGCCCTAGAAAGGTTAAAAAGAAAAGAAAATGTAATTGTTCAATAATTCAATGTGTTATGTTTAAAAATTGGATCATATAAAATGGGTTGTGTTTATATTACTTTTACAAATAAAAATATATTATACTAAACAAACAAATCTAAACTAACAAATGTCAAATCATATTTTTCGTCAAGATGGCCAGTCAATTTGAGTAACGTTATTGTGTATTCTACGTACTGACGTCATCACACAATGACATCACAACGTCATTTAGCAACTTTTAGCAACAAATCGACCTGCCTCTAGCAACTTCCCCTGAAAATTAGATGGCAACAGCTGCAGCCGAGAAGAGAGGAAGGACAGCTGTGAAAACAACAGCTGGAAAATTAGTCGGAAGCACAGTAACATTTGGATGAATTTTAATAATGTAGACAAAGCACAGTGTAGAATTTGCCTAAAAAAAATCTCATATAAAGCCGGTTCTATGCACAACCTACAGGCATATGCGAACACGTGGAGATGTATCCACTCAGTCAAGTAGGCCTACTCCGCGACCCACAGCAAGCAGTCTTCTATGGACCAGTTTATGCCAAATCTATGTCTGTAGCAAAACAAGGCCAAATTGATATTGGATTGGCTAAAATGATTGCCACCATTTGCAGCCATTTTTGATCGTGGAGGACAGAGGTTTATAAAATTATAGCTATAGTCTAAATCCAATGTACACAATTCCAAGCATGAAAACCCTTTCAAAATCACTTATTCCACAACTGTACGAGAGCACACAGGTACGGGAAAGAGTCCAAAAAGCTACTGCAGTTTGCCTTGCCACTGACTGCTGGACATCAAGGGTACCACTTCTTACATGTCAGTTACATGTCACTTCATTGAAGATTTTTCGATGTCTAGCTGTCTTCTGGACTGCTTCGAGTTCAGCGACAGACACACCTCAGAGAACTTGGCAGAGGAACTGTTGAGTGGCCAGAGAATGGCAAGTAGATGTTGTGTTAGCGACAATGCCGCTAACATAACCAAAGCCATAAATGGACCCAACATCCATGTCTTGCCCACACAATCAACCTGATTGTAAGAGATGCTCTGAAGGTGATGAAGCCCGCTGTGGACAAAGTGAAAGCAGCTGTGGAATACTTCCACAGGAGCACAGTAGGTGCTGAAAAACTAAAGTCTACACAACAACAGATGGGAATGCCTGAGCTGAGGCCTAAACAAGACTCCACTACAAGGTAGAATTCAACATTTTATATGTTGAAGCGGTTTCTTGACTCAAAGGATGCCATCATCTCTACCCTGGCCATTGTCAATGCACCTGTTGATGCTCTGACCCAAGAGGAATGGGAGGTGGTGGAGGAGGTGTGCAGAGTCCTGGAACCCTTTGAGCAGGTCTCTGTGGAGCTCAGTGGAGAGAGGTACAGTAAGCAGTTAGTACTACATCATTATTTAATTCAGTATTATATATGTACTGTATATGAGCAGTAGATGAGAACCTGAACTAATAAGTTACTATTCTCTCCTGTCAGCTATGTGACACCCTCAAAAATGATACTCCTGTGTAAGGGTCTGCAGTGAATCACAGCCAGCCACCAGAGAGAAGCAAATGTAACCACAGGATATGTGACAGAGGTGATGGACACCCTATGTTCATCAATGGACAGAATGTTCCACAGAATGGAATATAATCACATGCTATCAGAAATCACTGCACTTGACACCAGGTTTAAGAAGTTAGCCTTCAGTGATGCCAGAGCGATTGATGAGGCTCTTAAAAGAATAACCTCAGCAGCAGGGATGGACAGCCCCAGCAGTCAGCTGGCTCAGGCACCAGGGCAACAGGAAGAAGAGGGGTCAGATGGAGCAGAAGCACCAGTAGTAGTGACACAAACGTCTGCTGTTTGGATGCTGTTTGACGAGAGAGCAACTGAGGATGCAGCACGAAGGAATCGGTCAGCAGATGCCATAATGGAGGTCCGATCCTAATTGGAGGAACCCCTCCTCCAAAGATCTGCAGATCCTCTGAGCTGGTGGAAGAACAAGGCCTCTGTCTACCCACGGCTTACTAAAGTCATGACAGGGAGACTCTGCATAGTGGCCACATCCGTTCCCTCTGAGAGGGTCTTCTCAAAAACGGGACAAATAATTACTGAGAGAAGAAACCGCATCAGCCCCTTGAAAGTGAGGCAGCTTGCATTTCTGAATGCAAATCTCTCATAAAAGCAAAATGTGGTCAGCATTGCTGTGTGCTGCTGCTTATAACATGGCAATAAAGAAGAGAGAGAAAAGAGGGACCAGTTTAAAGTGGGATGCTGCAGTTTTGCACATTGTTATTTATTTTTCTTTGATAAGGTGCAATGTTCTATTATTACGTTGTTCAGATTGTATTCCTTAATGGTTATGGTTATATGCACTTTATTTATATACATTAAAACGTTATACTTTAAATGTAAATGTTTAATAGCATTCTTTTTCATAACAAACTCTCGCAAACTGTTTGACTTGAAAAAATACAAAACATATTTTTTTTAGAGAGCCGTTTGGGAGCCGAAAGAGCCGGCTCTTTTTGGTGAGCTAAGCCAAACGAGCCGGCTCACTGAAAAGAGCCGGAAAGCTCATCATTACTACCCTGTCACAATAACTCCTCCTTGGCATTTTAATTAATTGTCATCTCAAACAACACTGTATTCAAAGTACCCACTCTATTCTAACTATAAAATTAGAATAGTCATTATTCTTCCACGATTCCGACAGTTTTGCTCTAATTCGCAAGTCAAATCGCAATTGCAACATTTGGTTAAAAATAAGTCCTAGATTTTTTGCCCGTATCGTGCAGCCCTACGTGGCAGTGTGGAAATTCTCAATTGAGCATTGGTGTAAAGTGCGTAAGTAAAAAATACTTTCAAGTACAACTTAAGTAAAAATACTTTCAAGTACTACTTAAGTCATTGTTTTTGGTATCTGTACTTTGCTATTTTTATTTATTTTTGATAACTTTTACTTCACTATATTCCTAAAGAAAATACTGTACTTTTTACCCCATATATTTTCCCTTGACACCTAAAAGTACTCATTACATTTGGAATGCTTAGCAGGACAGGAAAAGGGTCCCATTCACGCATTTGTCAAGAGATTATCCCTGGTCATCTACTGTTTCTGATCTGGAGGACTCACTAAACACAAATGCTTTGTTTGTAAATTATGTCTGAGTGTTGGAGTGTGCCCCTGGCTCTCTGTAAAAAAAAATTTAAACAAGAAAATGGTACCATCTGGTTTGTTAATATAAGGAATTTGAAATGATTTATACTTTTACTTTTGATGCTGAAGTACATTTTATCAATTACATTTACTTTTGGATGACTAACTTTTACTTGAGTCATTTTCTATTAACGTATCTTTACTTTTACTCAAAATGACAATTGGGTACTTTTTCCACCACTGAAATTGAGTGCAGGAAATGCAGAAATTGTAAAAGTGCTGAAATTGGTTTTCGTTGAAGTTGAATTGAACAGTATAAAATAATCAGAATTGAGAAAGACTCGTTGAAATCTCTTAGATTGTATGTGTTGCCACCCTAGGATCACTCACTAGTCATAAAGCAAATGTACAACATTTATTATTCAAAAACTAAAAATGCCATCAAATACCGTCATTACCGTCAATTATTTTTTAAATACAGTGATATAATATTTTGGCCATATTGCCCTGCCCTAGGTCCAGGGTGTCTGGGATGACGGTGAGTCATGATGTGAGCCATGACCAACCTTTTTAAAGTATTTCATGGCTATAGATGTCAGTGCTACGGGGTGATAGTCATTTAGGCAGGCTACCTTGGCGTTCTTGCGAACGGGGACTATGGTGGTCTGCTTGAAACAAGTTTGCATTACAGACCGGGTCAGGGATAGGTTGAAAATGTCAGTCAAGACACCCACCAGCTGGTCAGCACTTGCTCTGAGTATGTGTACTGGTATTTCGGCCTTGCAAATGTTAACCTGTATAAATGTTTTACTCACATCGGCT
Source organism: Oncorhynchus tshawytscha (assembly GCF_018296145.1). Classification (NCBI taxonomy): domain Eukaryota; kingdom Metazoa; phylum Chordata; class Actinopteri; order Salmoniformes; family Salmonidae; genus Oncorhynchus; species Oncorhynchus tshawytscha. The sequence goes on from NC_056441.1 coordinate 51,552,935, forward strand.
ACGGAGATCGAGATCACACAGGATATTGTCAGAGAGAGGATTTGCGGTCTGTGTTTTCTCATAATGTACAGAATAGAGAAACTGTTTTCTGAGAATCAAAAACATGACAAGAAAACAGAAGTGATAAAGGTTAGCATGTAGGAACTAAACCCCCCCTGAAAGGAAGTAAAAGCACAATGGTGTGAAACTAACTCTTATAAGCATTTTGGTGTATGACTCTGCATGCAGCAGTGTTGTTGGGGTGCGGAGTGGATAGGTCTAGGGACAGTTTGGGCCCCTTGAGGGGAGACAGCTCAAAGAGCGGTAGGTGGGTTAGATCAGGTGGGTTAGATCAAACCCAGCCTGATTTTTACTTGTTCAAATGCATGAGGTACAGTTTTAATGCATTCGGGCCCAACTATGTGGACTTAGAGAGAGCATCATCATGCCAAGTAGCAACTCTCACATTGCCTTGAATGGAAATGCACAGAGCTGTGGTCATGTTCTTTGTCCTGAGATTAAGGGCCAGAGAGGGCATGACTACCCAAACGGGCTTGATGAGACCCATTTTATGCATAATGGACACACTGCTTCCCTAATATAGGAAACATTTTATTTCATTTATTCCACAACCTCGAATTGATATTGTGTCCTGTGGATATCTATGACGAGTGCCAGTTGATGTAGACTATCCTTTTGAATCACAGCGATCCTTCTGCGTTCTTCTGCAGTATTGAGATGGACAGTCATGGAACAGACAGATATATTTCAGAGCTCCTTTCTAAATGAATTATTCTAGTGATTGAGAAAGAAACTGGGTGTGCATTGTTCATGACTAACACTTGCTAAAACAATTTCACATATTTCACAGGAGTTAAACATTGAGACATACTGCAAATATTTATATTTCCATTTGAAACCCCATGTTATGTTACAGTGGTAAAGTAAGACAAGTGAAACACACGCACCTGATCAGATGAATCTGAGCAAATAAATATCTCTGCAATAAGTATCTACAGTTGAATTCAGATGTTTACATACTCCTTAGCCAAATACATTTAAACTCAGTATTCCACAATTCCTGACATTTAATCCTAGTAAAAAGTCTCTCTTTTAGGTCAGTTAGGGTCACCACTTTATTTTAAGAATGTGAAATGTCAGAATAATAGTAGAGTGAATTATTTATTTCAGCTTTTTTTTTCATCACATTCCCAGTGGGTCAGAAGATTACAAACTCAATTAATGTTTGGTAGCATTGCCTTTAAATAGTTTAACTTGGGTCAAATGTTTCAGGAAGCCTTCCACAAGCTTCCCACAATAAGTTGAGGGAATTTTGGCCCATTTCTCCTGACAGAGCTGGTTTAACTGAGTGAGGTTTCTAAGCCTCCTTGTTCGCACATGCTTTTTCAGTTCTCCCCAGAAAATGTTCTATAGGATTGAGGTCAGGGTGATGGCCACTCCAATACCTTGACTTTGTTGTCCTTAAGCCATTTTGCCACAACTTTGGAAGTACTCTGTCTGTAAACAATTGTTGGAAAAATTACTTGTGTCATGAACAAAGTAGATGTCCTAACTGACTTGCCAAATCTATAGTTTGTTTACAAGAAATTTGTGGAGTGGTTGAAAAACTAGTTTTAATGACTCCAACCTAAGTGTATGTAAATCCCCTTGGTCTATGAGGAAAGATGGAAAGTGAAAGGAGGAGGAAGGGAGAGACATGTGGGTGAAGTATGGGGTGAAGAGTGAGAAGAGGGAAGCGCTATGCTACAGTCAGAACAGGAAGCCCGTTGTCAGCAGAGCGAGAGAGAGAGAGAGAGAGAGAGAGAGAGAGAGAGAGAGAGAGAGATAAAGGGGTGTGAGGTCATATGGGGAAATAAACACACAGCCTCCTCACACTGTCACACAGATCAAACGGAACTGTGAAAGTCATGTCAACTATTGACTGTAACTGAGTAAAGTATCTTATATCACAACAGAGGAGTCTAGCTGAGCTATCCTGTACTATCCTGTACGCCAGAAGTGTGTGGACAATATCTACAGTATGATGCTGATTATCTAAGGATCAGAGAATATATATTGGACATGGATTGGACCTTGTGGATTTCCATTCTTGCCCTCCTGATCACCTCAGACTATGTGTCAGGTAATGAAAGCCTTAATAATTTATTCAAAATGGCTGGTTATTGCTGTTTAGTTCTCACAATAGTCTCTCTAAATGTAAGAACATTATGTATACACAGCATACATATATATGTATATATATATATACGTGCTGTAAATATAATGTTCTACTTGTGAGACTATTCTATATATAAAAATAATGTCTCTACATTATTTCTTACTGTCATTGACTGTTTTTTAAAATTGTTACTTAGTACAAAGAGCACTTAGAAATGTTCATAGTGGCCTAGCTTTCAAAAGTGTTTGAGGTAGCATATTGTACATTTCTCAGTGTGTATGTGCCCTTCCTATCAAAATGGAACACGTTTCAAGACCCACATCGATCTAAAAATGTAATGCCCGTATACATAAAAAAAGAAACTAAGTGCTGATTGTTATTGATATTTAAATTATTAGTCTATGTTGAACATTTAATCTAGTTAACTTGAGTTAACAGAGAAAATATGTGGTTCAATTGACATCCTATGATATAGTTATAATTTGAGGATGTATCAATAATAACCACAGACAATTCACAGTGAATAATTGGAATTTGAGCAAATATTGTCATGAGTCAACTGTAAACATGGTGACATTTCGTAGCGAAACTGGTTTAGAAACCCCCTGATGAAACGTAGTCCCCTTTAGGAAATCCACCAACTACTTCAATCAATCAATCAAATGTTTTTTATAAAGCCCTTTTTAACATCAGCCGATGTCACAAAGTGCTGTACAGAAACCCCGCCTAAAACCCCAAACAGCAAGCAATGCAGATGTAGAAGCACGGTGGCTAGGAAAAACTCCTTACTTATTGATTCTCTGGACTCCCAGGCTCCCTATGAATTATTTGTACTTTGAAAATCTCAGAAAAATGCAGAGAAATTCTTTAACATTGGAATGTTATAATTGTGACAGGTAAAGACCTACTGAAGCCAGTCAATCTGACGGTGGACATATGGGACGGGGAGGTGACGTTGCTCTGGGACCCCCCTGAAGGGGCCCCGCCACTGGCTCAGTACCAGGTGCAGATGGCCAGGTATACCCCACACTAATTACGTCCGCCTAATTCACTCATCCCTTCGTTCTCCAACCTGTCACTTAGCTACCGCATCCATTTCAGAGTCCTCCCTGTCCACTCTATCCCCTTTACCCTCTTCAATCATTCTTCCATACCACCCTCTCCTCATCTTTGAAGAAAGTATTCTAATTAATCTAGCTACTTTCACGTGTCTTTCCTCAGGTATGTCAATAGTAATTGGACCAACGTGACCAGCTGTGACAGGACCCAGCTGACATATTGTGACCTGTCCTACCTTATCGGTGACTTCTTCATGGTCTACAAGGTCCGGGTTCGACTGGTCACTGAGAACAGCATCTCTGCATGGTCACGGGGGAAGAGGTTCAACCCCAGAGAAAGTAAGTCAAGTAGAGCTAAGTTTTAGTGGCCGAGTTGAATAGGTTTTGCTCATTTCTTTCTAGTTCATAGTGACACAATGCCAAATGCTTGTCCACTGCTTACCTTTCTCCACTACCCCTGTTCTCCCAGGTAAACTGCAGCATCCCTCCAGTACACTGTTGGCCACCTCCAGTTCAGTAACAGTCAGTGTTCACAGGAAGCCATTACTAAAAAAGATCTTCCCATTTGGCCTGACTTATACTATCTACCTACAGGGAAGAGGGCAGGACAACAAGGTACTGATCAGACGTGGTTTAAAAGCAGTACTTCTAATGTAATAAAATAAATAATGACTTGTGGTTAATCCAAGTTCATATTCAGGTTAATGTATTGACTGACATTTTCATGTATTGGCTGGCAGACCGTTGTCATTCAATTGAAGGATGAAGACGACGAGGATAAGGCGGAGGTTCGGTTTACGTCTCTTCATTGGGGGCAGGAGTACTGTGTCTGCCTCAAAGTTGCAGGCAACGGAGGACAATTCACCAGTGAGGTCTCCCCTGAACAGTGCCTCCTGCTGCCAGAGCAAGGTAATACAACTCAGACTACACAGCTCTATGTGGCCATATTCCGATATGTCATATACCTAATGTCTAGAGTCTTACTAACAAAACTCATTCGGCTAAACACAAGTTCTGTTCTCACCAGAGTGGTATATCCTTGCTGTGGTGTCCTTCTCCACCCTAAGCGTGATGGGGGTCCTGGTCATGCTGGCCCTTTGCTGCTTCCTGAGGCGCCCTGAGAAAATGCCTGTTGCACTGGTATGTTTCTTTGAACAGTTTCACTAATGCAGAACTGACTATGTCAATCACTTCAGGGAAAGGACACTTCAGAGAAAGGACAAAAACGCTGTATTCTAAAAGTGCAAAACAAGAAGCAACACAACAGGTCGAAGTTTCAGGTTTTATTAGTCCATATGTATGGGATACGCATGGTATACATCGTCCAATGAAATTCTTACTTGCAGGTTCCTTCTCGACAATGAAACAACAATAAGAAATAATACAATATAAGGAGTACGAAAATAAAGTAAATGGCTCAGTAGAGGAAACAAGTGGTGCTCTGTTCTACAACATACATATATATTCATTTCCTGCAACTTCACAGATAGGGAAGCACCAGGCTTTTAAGAAGTCTTTATATAAACTCTCTGTTTAACTCTTGATGATCTTAATCAAATCTAAAGGCCTATTCTATTTCCCGTTATTGATCACTTCCTCATTCTAGGAGTTGTTTGTTTATGGATTCATGTTTTCTAATTTTGTCCTCTTTTACCTCAGAAATCCACAGGCAGTGGCTGGCAGCCTCTCTGTGTGGGAGATGTCCCAGTGGAGATCGTCACAGACAAAGGCTGGTTCATGAGCACCGCCAGAACTGATGCCATGGTCTGGTTGGCCGACGAAAGGACTACTCTAGCAGGCAAGGGAGAGCAGGAAGAAGGAGAGGACAGAAGGACGAGTCTGGGCAGTGGGGATTGCACTAAATCACACATTTCTGGGAATGGAAACGGAAGGAGTCCGGAAAAGCAAGAAGACAGTGGCTGTGGAAGCCTGGGAGCACCAGAGAGTGCCATCAGCAGCAGGAGTGGAACTGGAGAGCCCCCCCTGCTGGATAGGAGGATTAACATAAACATCAGCCTGAAAGAGGACAGTGGGGTGGGGCTGGGCTGCCAGTTAGGGTGTGCTGGGAGTCTACAGGGGGACGACTGTGGAATCTTGCCTGGGATGGTAATGGTCACAGGGGATGGCTACCGGAGCCAGAGTCCCTCTTCGGTGGACTCTCATTTTACTGAGACAGAGCAGAGTTTTCAACAAATCTCATGCGAAACAATTATGGCTGATCCTGTTTTGGGATACAGGTCAGGTCACATGGCATGTGTTTGTTTAGGGGCAAGCCAATGTGTTTGGTGCCAGACAAGAAGACACTGTGAGGGGAGTGTCGGTGGACAGTCTGTAGCCCTGTTTAGTTTGTCAGTGGAGCAGCTAAACTGCAGCAGTCTCACAGGAGACATGTGTGAGATGGAATCTCCGTGCTCCAGCTATAAAACGAACAATCTCCACATAGAAACGGTGGTGAACTTGGAGGACTCAGTAACCTTTTCCCACCTGCCTACATGCATCGGTGAATCCTTTCCACTCCTGACGGCTTTATCAGAGTTGCCCCCGGTGGAGGGAGGACTGAACTGCAGTGTGAACACTATGCTTCCTTCTCTGGGTGATTTGGAAGTGACATTTGGTTGACATGGTCCACAAACAAAAAGGACAAAAAAGGACACTGTGTGACACACAGAAGAGTTGGTTTAGCAATGCAGATTGTGGGGAGTCAGGCAATATGTCTACAAGCCCTTTGTATGCCATTTCAAGTAAACACTCCTTTTCCTAACTGAAAAAAGAAATCAGCAACCATAATTCTAATTGTAGCTATTTAAATATTTTTGGAGCCTTTTTTGTTACCTTTTGTGAATAAATTACCATGTTTCTTCACTTTAGTTAACTCCGAGGAGTCACTTAAAGCAATCACTGACATTGTCAACTGTTATTGACAAAGTTCTGTGAGGCAGAAAGAAAACTCTGGTTGAGCTTATTTTCAAAACAGCACACAGCTGTTGGCTGCCGCTACTTGGTGGGTCTTTAGAGATTTGAGCAGGAGATGGGAAACCCCCCTTCTGACACCCCTTCACCCATTTCAACTGACAAGAAGCATTTCACCAGAAGTGAAACAAGTGTGGGAGGAAAAAGGAGGGAAACGGTTTTGACTCGGCAGATGGGGCGACAGGGTGGATTATAACAGCATGGCAAAGGTCATCATCATAAAGGATTCTACAAGCTCTCTGCGACAACAAGTTTTATAAGTTATAATGTTGAGATATTTATCAATGTTGGTCAGACTCATCTGGTGAGTTTTCCACAGAAAATGCTCACATTTGACCACATAACCCCCAGTATAGGTAGCTACAGCGTTGAAAAGGAGAGCCAACACTGCGTGCACCACAACCCGAGAGATCATTTGATCAATTTACAAAGAAAACAACCATATCTCTTTCTATCGTGAGGTTTATAGGTCAATTATTACTAATAACTGCAGCTACTGAAAGTCAACCAGAATGTCGTTTGGATCTAGTCCGCTGACGATAGCTGTGAAAATGTTTTAACTGACTACCCCATATGTGACTGGGTTTTCCTATATTTACTGGCCTTTGGACTTCCCAATCCTGTGTTCATTACAGGTTCTACATATTTACACAAATAATGTATTTATGAACTGTGTTCATCTGAAGTCACGTTGTATTTTGTCTTGTGTTCTTTTTCTGAGTAAGTTTCTGTTTATTGATCTCAGTAGGTAAAGAGCAGACATACAGTATGTGAACGGGGTTAAACAGACACACAGTGGTTGAACGGGGTTAAACAGACACACAGTGTGTGAACGGGGGTTAAACAGACACACAGTGGTTGAACGGGGGTTAAACAGACACACAGTGGTTGAACGGGGTTAAACAGACACACAGTGGTTGAACGGGGTTAAACAGACACACAGTGGTTGAACGGGGTTAAACAGACACACAGTGTGTGAACGGGGTTAAACAGACACACAGTGTGTGAACGGGGGTTAAACAGACATACAGTATGTGAACGGGGTTAAACAGACACACAGTGGTTGAACGGGGTTAAACAGACACACAGTGTGTGAACGGGGTTAAACAGACACACAGTGTGTGAACGGGGTTAAACAGACACACAGTGGTTGAACGGGGTTAAACAGACACACAGTGTGTGAACGGGGTTAAACAGACACACAGTGTGTGAACGGGGTTAAACAGACACACAGTGGTTGAACGGGGTTAAACAGACACACAGTGTGTGAACGGGGTTAAACAGACACACAGTGGTTGAACGGGGTTAAACAGACACACAGTGGTTGAACGGGGTTAAACAGACACACAGTGTGTGAACGGGGTTAAACAGACACACAGTGTGTGAACGGGGTTAAACAGACACACAGTGGTTGAACGGGGTTAAACAGACACACAGTGTGTGAACGGGGTTAAACAGACACACAGTGGTTGAACGGGGTTAAACAGACACACAGTGGTTGAACGGGGTTAAACAGACATACAGTGTGTGAACGGGGTTAAACAGACACACAGTGTGTGAACGGGGTTAAACAGACACACAGTGTGTGAACGGGGTTAAACAGACACACAGTGGTTGAACGGGGGTTAAACAGACACACAGTGGTTGAACGGGGGTAAACAGACACACAGTATGTGAACGGGGTTAAACAGACACACAGTGTGTGAACGGGGTTAAACAGACACACAGTGTGTGAACGGGGTTAAACAGACACACAGTGTGTGAACGGGGTTAAACAGACACACAGTGTGTGAACGGGGTTAAACAGACACACAGTGTGTGAACGGGGTTAAACAGACACACAGTGTGTGAACGGGGTTAAACAGACACACAGTGTGTGAACGGGGTTAAACAGACACACAGTGTGTGAACGGGGTTAAACAGACACACAGTGTGTGAACGGGGTTAAACAGACACACAGTGTGTGAACGGGGTTAAACAGACACACAGTGTGTGAACGGGGTTAAACAGACACACAGTGTGTGAACGGGGTTAAACAGACACACAGTGGTTGAACGGGGTTAAACAGACACACAGTATGTGAACGGGGTTAAACAGACATACAGTGTGTGAACGGGGTTAAACAGACACACAGTGTGTGAACGGGGTTAAACAGACACACAGTGTGTGAACGGGGTTAAACAGACACACAGTGGTTGAACGGGGTTAAACAGACACACAGTGGTTGAACGGGGGTAAACAGACACACAGTATGTGAACGGGGTTAAACAGACACACAGTGTGTGAACGGGGTTAAACAGACACACAGTGTGTGAACGGGGGTTAAACAGACACACAGTGTGTGAACGGGGGTTAAACAGACATACAGTGTGTGAACGGGGGTTAAACAGACACACAGTGTGTGAACGGGGTTAAACAGACACACAGTGTGTGAACGGGGGTTAAACAGACACACAGTGTGTGAACGGGGGTTAAACAGACACACAGTGTGTGAACGGGGTTAAACAGACACACAGTGTGTGAACGGGGTTAAACAGACACACAGTGTGTGAACGGGGTTAAACAGACACACAGTGTGTGAACGGGGTTAAACAGACACACAGTATGTGAACGGGGTTAAACAGACACACAGTATGTGAACGGGGTTAAACAGACACACAGTATGTGAACGGGGTTAAACAGACACACAGTATGTGAACGGGGTTAAACAGACACACAGTGTGTGAACGGGGTTTAAACAGACACACAGTGTGTGAACGGGGTTAAACAGACACACAGTATGTGAACGGGGGTTAAACAGACACACAGTGTGGGGGTTAAACAGACACACAGTGTGTGAACGGGGTTAAACAGACACACAGTGTGTGAACGGGGGGTTAAAACAGACACACAGTGTGTGAACGGGGGTTAAACAGACACACAGTGTGTGAACGGGGTTAAACAGACACACAGTGTGTGAACGGGGTTAAACAGACACACAGTGTGAACGGGGTTAAACAGACATACAGTATGTGAACGGGGTTAAACAGACATACAGTATGTGAACGGGGTTAAACAGACATACAGTATGTGAACAAACAGACATACAGTATGTGAACGGGGTTAAACAGACATACAGTATGTGAACGGGGTTAAACAGACATACAGTATGTGAACGGGGTTAAACAGACATACAGTATGTGAACGGGGTTAAACAGACATACAGTATGTGAACGGGGTTAAACAGACATACAGTATGTGAACGGGGTTAAACAGACATACAGTATGTGAAAACGGGGTTAAACAGACATACAGTGTGTGAACGGGGTTAAACAGACATACAGTGTGTGAACGGGGTTAAACAGACATACAGTATGTGAACGGGGTTAAACAGACACACAGTGTGTGAACGGGGTTAAACAGACACACAGTGTGTGAACGGGGTTAAACAGACATACAGTGTGTGAACGGGGTTAAACAGACATACAGTAAAAACAGACATACAGTGTGTGAACAGACACACAGTGTGTGGGTTAAACAGACATACAGTATGTGAACGGGGTTAAACAGACACAGTGTGTGAACGGGGTTAAACAGACACACAGTGTGTGAACGGGGTTAAACAGACACACAGTGTGTGAACGGGGTTAAACAGACATACAGTGTGTGAACGGGGTTAAACAGACATACAGTATGTGAACGGGGTTAAACAGACACACAGTGTGTGAACGGGGTTAAACAGACATACAGTGTGTGAACGGGGTTAAACAGACACACAGTGTGTGAACGGGGTTAAACAGACACACAGTGTGTGAACGGGGTTAAACAGACACACAGTGTGTGAACGGGGTTAAACAGACACACAGTGTGTGAACGGGCAGACATTAAACAGACATACAGTGTGTGAACGGGGTTAAACAGACATACAGTGTGTGAACGGGGTTAAACAGACATTAAACAGACATACAGTATGTGAACGGGGTTAAACAGACACACAGTGTGTGAACGGGGGTTAAACAGACACACAGTGTGTGAACGGGGTTAAACAGACACACAGTGTGTGAACGGGGTTAAACAGACATTAAACAGACATACAGTATGTGAACGGGGTTAAACAGACATTAAACAGACATACAGTATGTGAACGGGGTTAAACAGACATTAAACAGACATACAGTATGTGAACGGGGTTAAACAGACATTAAACAGACATACAGTATGTGAACGGGGTTAAACAGACACACAGTGTGTGAACGGGGTTAAACAGACATACAGTGTGTGAACGGGGTTAAACAGACACACAGTATGTGAACGGGGTTAAACAGACACACAGTATGTGAAAAACAGACACACAGTATGTGAACGGGGTTAAACAGACACACAGTGTGTGAACGGGGGTTAAACAGACATTAAACAGACACACAGTGTGTGAACGGGGTTAAACAGACACACAGTGTGTGAACGGGGTTAAACAGACATTAAAAACAGACACACAGTGTGTGAACGGGGTTAAACAGACACACAGTGTGTGAACGGGGTTAAACAGACACACAGTGTGTGAACGGGGTTAAACAGACACACAGTGTGTGAACGGGGTTAAACAGACACACAGTGTGTGAACGGGGTTAAACAGACACACAGTGTGTGAACGGGGTTAAACAGACATACAGTGTGTGAACGGGGTTAAACAGACATACAGTATGTGAACGGGGTTAAACAGACATACAGTATGTGAACGGGGTTAAACAGACATACAGTATGTGAACGGGGTTAAACAGACATACAGTGTGTGAACGGGGTTAAACAGACATACAGTATGTGAACGGGGTTAAACAGACATACAGTATGTGAACGGGGTTAAACAGACATACAGTATGTGACATACAGGGGGTTAAACAGACATACAGTATGTGAACGGGGTTAAACAGACATACAGTATGTGAACGGGGTTAAACAGACATACAGTGTGTGAACGGGGTTAAACAGACACACAGTATGTGAACGGGGTTAAACAGACACACAGTGTGTGAACGGGGGTTAAACAGACATACAGTATGTGAACGGGGTTAAACAGACACACAGTGTGTGAACGGGGTTAAACAGACACACAGTGTGAACGGGGTTAAACAGACACACAGTGTGTGAACAGGGTTAAACAGACATACAGTGTGTGAACGGGGTTAAACAGACATACAGTATGTGAACGGGGTTAAACAGACATACAGTGTGTGAAAAACAGACATACAGTATGTGAACGGGGTTAAACAGACACACAGTGTGTGAACGGGGGTGAACAGACATTAAACAGACATACAGTATGTGAACGGGGTTAAACAGACATTAAACAGACATACAGTGTGTGAACGGGGGTTAAACAGACACACAGTGTGTGAACGGGGGTTAAACAGACACACAGTGTGTGAACGGGGTTAAACAGACATTAAACAGACATACAGTGTGTGAACGGGGTTAAACAGACATACAGTGTGTGAACGGGGTTAAACAGACATTAAACAGACATACAGTGTGTGAACGGGGTTAAACAGACACACAGTGTGTGAACGGGGTTAAACAGACACACAGTGTGTGAACGGGGGTTAAACAGACACACAGTGTGTGAACGGGGTTAAACAGACATACAGTATGTGAACGGGGTTAAACAGACACACAGTGTGTGAACGGGGTTAAACAGACATACAGTGTGTGAACGGGGTTAAACAGACATACAGTGTGTGAACGGGGGTTAAACAGACACACAGTGTGTGAACGGGGGTTAAACAGACATACAGTATGTACGCTATGTGAAGTAGCACTCAATATCTGTAGAATATACAGCGGAGCGAAGGTATGAGTCAGTCAAAATGATGAAAAAGGACAGAGTGGGACGGAAGATGAAACCTCCTCCAGCATGACATGGCATATCACAGAGATACAGGAGGAATTCCACACATGCAAAAATAATGATACTGGGGAAATTCTGTATTCGATGAGCGGTTTTCCAAATTAGATTCTCAACTAGATCAGCGGTTGCACAGAATAGATAGGGGGAGACCGAAAGAGGAAGTGTCTAAGTCTCTAACACTACACATAATGCTTTTATCAGGGGAACACCTTATCAAATGACAAGCAGACAACTCCAACTATATTAATTCACCAACATACAACACCCGTTACACATTATATCCTAGTTTTATTGAAATAGAAAAGATCAGAATTGAGTACAGGTATTTGGAACACACATTTCAGTTGATGGCATTCAGTTGTACAACTGACTAGGTATCCCGCTTTCCTATTTGCACTTTCTCACTAAAATCAAGAAGACACTTGACATTACCAGAATTAATGTAGTCCTCACATGCTGAATTTTAACTGTCATTTCACATGTATCAAACATATGGAATACAATTTCTACATACTGTGACACATCGCCCTGGTGGTACGCCTATAGGCCATATCTGTGACCGGTAGAGCAGCCATGAGGGTCAGGAGCTATTGTCTGCCCTAAAAGGGAGAAGAGATTTTTTGTGTATTTTTTTAAATCTCCTCCTTAGATGACCTGGTATATCACCCACAGGGCAGTGTCACCTGTTATGGTAAACACACCGCCTTAAAAACTCTCACCATCACAAGAATAACACTCCAACTCGCTCAACCACAGATAAAAAAAATATAAAAGCCTAAGTTTTCTTTTCAACGTCTTATAAGGTTCTTTGAAACTCACACAACACCTCCGCCAGGTTCCCAAAATTGCCATGAGTTTCACAGAAAACAGCAGGGTCGGGGAAATGGGCAGATGAAAATACATCATGCTGTATGTATGGCATTGGGACGGACCATTAGTATGTAAACGTATTGGTGACAAGTACAGTAGTGCAACATTTCCCAAGAAAAGCTGCTGTATAACAGAGACCCTCTCCCTCGTCGGAGCAAACTGATGATCTGCCTACTGTGAATATATTAACCCTGATTATCAACATAGATCCTGTGTTCTATGCAGTTCTGTACATGTAATGCGCTCGTCGATCTCCGTTCTGTCACACACACACACACAGGGGAAAGGCCACAAGGTCTTAGAGGAAGATAGCCAGTCAATATCAGAAAGGGAAATATTTTCAATAAAAAAATGTCAACTACACCATACTGTATAAGAAAACCAAGGCTTCAACGAAATATGATCCACTTTAAAAAATAAAATAAAAAACTTTACCCACACATTTATTTACAAATGAGCGTTATCTGTCATTAAACGTTATGGAAACATATATGAGAGAGATAAGTGGGACAAAGACAACAAAAAAATATGATGTTTAAACGATCAAACTGACCTAAAATGAGACTTTAGAGGAACTTTACCTCCAGCTTATGAGAAAGATGATGTGTGAGTTTCTGTGGTTAGCTTGTTGACTAGCCGCCAATGCGCCATTCTCCTTTTCGTCATCAGTACTCTTTCCTCCACAACCATCCTCTGAGTCTCACACTTCTCTGTGTTTTCCTCAATCTATAGAGACACCCTAACCCGCCATTCTTTCTTCATCCAGAGAGGACAAACCCGTGACAGTTGAATAGTGGTTACATTTCTTATTTCATTTTCTATTATGAAAGAAACCTAATGTGGTATTACAACAAAGTTCAAATCAACTCCCCTGTCTGTATGACCTCATGTTTAAACGTGGGCCGGAAGAGAGAGTGAGTTGTTTGAGGTTTGTGTGGTGAGATATGAGTGAGAGAGAGAGAGAGCATTAGAAACTTTGAAATAACCGATACGCTCAGTCTTATGTGAGCGTACCCGAGCCATACTTTAAAACACACGCTCCTCCATTACTCTGCATCAGCCTACAGTGACATACTCATGGGACACAAAGGCTATGCTATGTAAGTATAAGATAAGGTACATTTTATTGGTCCACACGAGATAGACATTTGGGTCTCCCGGCCGCGGCCTGCTGAGACACAGCCTGTGATCAAACCCGGACTTGTAGCGACACCTCTAGCATTGTGATGTAGTGTCTTAGACCGCTGCTCAACTCGGGAGGCCAGACCTCGACTTTTTTTCATAGCCTTATTCTAAAATGTATTTACATTTTTTAAAATCCTCAGCAAAATAGAAATCAGAAATACCTTCTCTACGTAAGTATTCAGACCCTTTGCTATGAGTCTCAAAATTGAGCTCAGATGCATCCTGTTTCCATTGATCATCCTTGAGTTTTTGAGGATAGAAGTCGACCTGTGGTAAATTCAATTGATTGGACATAATTTGGAAAGGCTCACACCTGTCTATATAAGGTCCCACAGTTGACAGTGCATGTCAGAGCAAAAACCAAGGCATGAGGTCGAAGGAATTGTCCGTAGATCTCCGAGACAGGATGGTGTCAACGCATAGATCTGGGGAAGGGTACCAAAAAATGTCTGCAGCATTGAAGGTCCCCAAGAACACAGTGGCCTCCGACATTCTTAAATGGAAGAAGTTGGTAACCACAAAGACTCTTCCTAGAGCTGGCAGCCCGACCAAACTGAGCAATCGAGGGAGAAGGGCCATGGTCAGGGAGGTGGACCAAGAACCCAATGGTCACTCTGACAGAACTCTAGAGTTCCTCTGTGGAGATGGGAGAATCTTCCAGATAGACAACCGTCTCTGCAGCACTCCACCAATCAAGCCTTTATGGTAGAGTGGCCAGACGGAAACCACATGACAGTCCGCTTAAGACTCTCAGACCATGAGAAACAAGATTATCTGGTCTGATGAAACCAGGATTGAACTCTTTGGCCTGAATGCCAAGCATCACGTTTGAAGGAAACCTGGCACCATCCCTACGGTGAAGCATGGTGATGGCAGCATCATGCTGTGGTGATGTTTTTCAGCACAGTTTTTCAACTAGGGTACTAGTCAGGATCGAGGCAAAGATTAACGGAGCAAAGTACAGCGAGATCCTTGATGAAAACCTGCTCCAGACCGCTCAGGATCTCAGACTGTGGCAAAGGTTCACCTTCCGATAGGACAATGACTCTAAGCACACAGCCAATACAATGCAAGAGTGGCTTCGGACAAGTCTCTGAATGTCCTTGAGTGGCCCAGCAAGAGCCCGGAGTTGAACCAGATCGAAACATCTCTGGAGAGACCTGAAAAAATGCATCAACGCTCCCCCATCCAACCTGACAGAGCTTGAGAGGATCTGCAAAGAAGAAGGGCAGAAGCTCTCCAAATACAGGTGTCCCAAACTTGTAGCGTTATACCAAAGAAGACTCGATGCTGTAATTGCTGCCGAAGGTGCTTCAACAAAGTATTGTGTAAAGGAACTGAAATCTTATGTAAATGTGATATTTTATATTTTTATTTTACCTTTATTTTACTAGGCAAGTCAGTTAAGAACAAATTCTTATTTTCAATGATGGCCTAGGAACAGTGGGTTAACTGCCTTGTTCAGGGGCAGAACGACAGATTTGTACCTTGTCAGCTCGGGGATTCAAACTGGCAACCTTTCGGTTACTAGTCCAACGCTCTAACCACTAGGCTACCCTGCCGCCATTTAAAAAAAGATTCCCATAAAAACCTGTTTTTGCTTTGTCATTATGGGGCGTTGTGTGTAGATTGATGAGTAAACAAACTAATTAATACATTTTTGGACAAGCTGTAATTTAACAAAATGTGGAGAGTCAAGTGGTCTGAATACTTTAAGTCATTGTATATACACAAGGTTGGAGAGGCTGGAGCAGAGGGCACCGGCAGTGCATAGCCCAAAATAACAGTTTAGGGGGTTAAGTTCCAAAGGAACATTAGCAGTAGGTGGCACCCCTCCGGTTGCTGGCCCGCTTCTATAACTTCGAGGCTACTGCTGCTCTCTCTACAGAGACATACTGCGCTATATTCACAGGAGACAGAGTATTACGTTCAAATACATGACTGTTAGATCAATATCAGAGAGCAAGAGAGGGAGAAAGAAAGAGAATGTAATCAACAGATGTTCTCCTGTGTGTTGCAGGTCCTCTACTTCAAACAGCCACTGATGGAGAAGGGAGGGGGAGACTTATTTTGGCCAAACTTCCTGTAGACACACACATCAGATAATTTAATAAACAACACATCTCTCACACACAGTTCACACAGAGGGAGTGCAATTCTGTAGAGGAACGATTTACCACCATTACCATCCCCATTTAGTTAACTGGTTGTCAACACACTCACGTAAGCACTTTTTCTTTCAGTGATGCCTCTGGAGAGAGAGAGCGAGCGAGATAGAGAGAGAGAGAGGTGATTATTTTGGGCAGTCAATCATTGCAATCAGATAAGTTACAGGTGCCAGCTAGCCAGCCAAGTACTGGCCTTTGTATGTGATATTACAGGTACACACAGGAACAATAGATTCACACTGGATTGCTACATGACAGGTGTGTGAGGTCACCAGACAATGCCCAGACAGTGTGGCAGGCAGTTGTCATAGAGGTGATCTCTTTTAAAAAGGGCAGGTGTCTTGGGTGCATGACAGAGTTCCCAGGTAAAGCTCAGGTAGAGCCCGGTGAGTGACGTAGACGTACCATTTCTCTTGCAGCGTTTCCTGCATTTCTTCCAGGATCGATTGCAGCAGAACTGCACAATGCCGATGACGATGAGGAGAGCAAGGAAGGTGCATCCCACAGCCACCCCGATCGCCACAGAGCTTACTTTGGCCTCTGTAACACGGCCAGAAGAAACATTAGGGCCACAGTGAGGCAGTGAGGTTACAGCCAGTACCGCAAAGCCAAGGTCAGGAGGATGTGGTGAATCCCACATGGTTATAACATGCTTGTGGAGACGGTCAGAGCCAAAGAGTCTCATGGAGGATGTTCAAGTTACAGTCAATAATAAGTGTATTATTGACTGCTCACACAGTACTGATCGCAAGCTCAATTCAAGGTCATGGATCATTTTTTCCCCCTGGCCATCCAAATCGTCACCTGCTGTCTTACTGATTCAGTATTAGCTGTCTGAGGAAGTTGCGTTGGAAAATCAAATCTTTTGCAATGTGTTGAGCACACACACACACACACACACACACACACACACACACACTAAACTCTCGCTTAGATCTGGTTGGAACTATTTGGTTTGGAAGACCAGCAAATTGATTCCCAAAACACAACCATCTTCGTAGCTCCCATCAGTGTCTGAGGGGAGAAACACAGATCGGGAAGGACTCGAAGGTGCACTCTGAGTTACACTTTACTTACACTGTTTACTCACTGTACCTCCCAGGAGTCCCTCGGGGTTTCCCCTATTGACTTTTAGATGAAGAGCTGAATGAGCTAGTTACAGAAGTGTTACTTTAGCCGACGGGAGCTAAGCGTTTATGCTAGCGTTAGCAGTTAGCTCGAGACTGAGTAGCTTCTAAGGCTAACGCGTCACAGACACAATAGCAGCAGCTCAACCAATGGCTGTGTAGTCCCGGAGACCTGGCAAAGAAAGGTAAAGCTTCTGTGCTCCAGCGATAAAGAACAATTAGCCAACAATCTGAATCTCTCATTAAAAGTGCAAAAACATGTGTGCGGTGGAGGTTCTCTCTGTCGCTCTACAGGTATTACTAAACATGTGTAGAGTTGACCATTCAAAAGCAGTAAATCACCAACAGTATCCAACAGTCTTAGAAAACAATGAGCTCAACGTTATAAGAGTGGCAAAGCTAATGTTAAATATATATTGGGCACTTTAGGCTACATATTGCAGCAAAGGAAGTGAACACACACCACAGTCAACATTTAAACCATTACGTTCCTTTAGTAGAAGCAGCGGTTTAGTGTTTCTTACCCTCCATCGCTGAATTGTCCGGCTTTAATCCTGGATGTCCGCCTCTCTCCTCTCCTCTTCCCCTTCCCGTGAATGTTCTGTCAGTCACTTGATTGGTGTTGGCGTGTCTGTCCTTTCTTAAAGCATTGTCTTTAGACGTTTGCCACCAGAAACGTCTCCACTCTCGCTAATGTTCTATCACGTGTCTTTCGAGTTCTTCCCAGCTCTGCATAGCTAGGATTCCTCAGGAAACTGGTCCATCTTCATTCTTGTAGCTGTTTATTCTCTGTGAGGTTTGCAGCCCCCGTACCCTCCATGTCTTTCTTTAGCACCACACTCAGACGTTCTCTCTTCTCTCTTTCACTCTCATTATTTGACGTCTTCTCACAGTGAATGGGTAAGCAATGGCTACGGCAGTCATTACCACGCTGTAGAAGTTCAGTTCACTTTTCTCGGTCCTTTACACACGTTTCACTTTTATTTCTTGAGCACCACAAATTCACGTCACAGATCATCGCTGAAACAGAAGTATTGACACGGCAAAAGCCTTGCAGACATCTTAGAGCCTTGAGTAGCCTTCAGACATAGGCCAGAAGCACCTTACCTACTCTAATTTGAACATTACACTTGTGCCTTGAAGATTCCCTATGCATGTATTCTCTCAACATAGTGACATCATCTTCACATATACTATTTGTCTTAAGCAGGGGCGCAACTTTGGTTTTAGAAGTGGGGGATTATATATATATTTTTTTATCCAGTCGGATAAACACTTCAAACAGCCTACCCGATCGCTCGGAGGCGTCCACATGGTCCTAAAGCACATCGTTGCCTCGTTTTGTATCACATTCCAGTGATAAAACTGTGGGGGGGGGGGTTGAAATGTTGCCTCCGTCCCCAGTGAAAGTTGTGCCCCTGGTCTTAAGGGCAGAGCAGAATTATGTGTCGTTCATTGCCCACTCTGTTGACAACAGGCTTCAATGGTCGGCCTGACACTCAGCTCTATACCTTCCACCGGTAAGTGGGGACTCCCAGTCTGCCGATAGTGAAACTGCGTGTTGTGCACGTTCATCTGTGATTTGATGTTGGAATTTCCATGATGGCATCCCAATAATCTCTCCTTTCTCCTGAAGTGTGCAATTGTTCACTACGCCCCACAAAGTTAAAAGCATTGCATAGACGTAAGCCTGGGCTAAAGGGAGTTTCCATATACCTGTCATTTCCTGTCAAACCCACGAAGGGGAGAAAGGATAGATTATTGGAACGTACGCACTGTAAAGTATGAGGGTTTTCCCAAGGAGGAGAGGGTTTTAAGTTCCAATGCTGAACAGACACACACATGCATTTTGGGCCTCCCAAATACATTTCATACATGTGTTCATGGGCTTGGTTTCTACCT
The DNA here is from genome assembly GCF_018296145.1 of Oncorhynchus tshawytscha. Classification (NCBI taxonomy): domain Eukaryota; kingdom Metazoa; phylum Chordata; class Actinopteri; order Salmoniformes; family Salmonidae; genus Oncorhynchus; species Oncorhynchus tshawytscha. The sequence continues at coordinate 51,572,254 of NC_056441.1, forward strand.
AAGATGTTGTTTTTTAACTCTGAGTTATGTCTTCACAGAAACCTTGTGTCACAAACCCCGACTCACCAAACCCATTAAGCTCTTGAGAATCAGCCTCTACGTTGTGTAATCATCACCTTTTTCCTTCTGCATGTGAATCACTAGTCACAAACAGACACGGCCCAAATGATTGAGTAATCCTTGCACAACATCATGGGAAAGAGTTGGAAAAAAGTCATTCATATGATTTTATGTTTATTGCCTTTGTGTATATCTGTATTATCCGTTACAATCACTGCGTGTAACAGCTGTCTCTACCAATATGAGCTGCTTAGTCGGGCACAGTAGGAGCATAGATGTAGAAAAGAGGGATGGAAGGGTGAAGAGATGAGCTTGAGAACGAGGGAAGAGTTCCCCTCAGGAAGAAGCTTAGGCTACATGTTAATCGTCAGAGCATTTCCCCTTCTGCCTCATTTCTGGGTAAGGCTGCCAGTAAGGGACAATAGTGATTTACATCACACCAGGAAGGAAAATTTCTGGTAAGACATACAATAATAATGGAGAAAGGTGGGTTGAAAGACACATGAAACCTAGGTTGTATGATGAATGATTTCTATGAACTGGTTCCCGTCAACAATTAAAGAAATGTAAGTTAAGAAAAGACACACAACATACAGTGCATTTGGAAAGTATTCAGATCTTTTTCCACATTTTGTTACGTTACAGCCTTATTCTAAAATTGATTAAATAGTCCCCCCCCCCTCATCAGTCTACACACAATACCCCATAATGAAAAATCAAAAACAGGTTTGTAGAAATTTTTGCAAATGTATAAAAATAAAAAAATGAAATATGACATTTACACAAGTATTGACCCTTTACTCAGTACTTTGTTGAATCATTTTTGGCAGCGATTACATCCTCAAGTCTTCTTGGGTATGACGCTACAAGCTTGGCACACCTGTATTTGGTTAGTTTCTCAACACTGGGGCCCCTCAGGGGTGTGTACTTAATCCCCTTCTGTACTCCCTGTTCACCCAAGACTGCGTGGCCAAGAACAACTCCAACACCATCATTAAGTTTGCTGACAACACAACAGTGGTAGGCCTGATCACCAACAAAGATGAGACAGGGAGGGAGGGAGGAGTTCAGAGAACTGACAGTGTCGTGCCAGGACAACAACCTCTCCCTCAATGTGAGCAAGACAAAGGAGATGATCGTGGACTACAGGAAAAGGCGGGCCGGACAGGCCCCCATTAACATCAACAGGGCTGTAGTGCAGCGGGTTGAGAGTTTCAAGTTCCTTTGAGTCCACATCACCAACGAATTATCATGGTCCAAACACACCAAGACAGTTGTGAAGAGGGCACGGAGGGTCCTCAAAACATTCTACAGCTGCTCCATTGAGGGCATCCTGACCGGATGCATCACCATCTGGTGTTTCAACAGCTCAACATCTGACCATAAGGCGCTACAGAGGGTAGTGTGTACGGCCCAGTACGTCACTGGGGCCAAGCTTCCTGCCATCCAGGACCTACAGTAGCTTGCGAAAGTATTCGGCCCCCTTGAACTTTGCGACCTTTTGTCACATTTCAGGCTTCAAACATAAAGATATAAAACTGTATTTTTTTGTGAAGAATCAACAACAAGTGGGACACAATCATGAAGTGGAACGACATTTATTGGATATTTCAAACTTTTTTAACAAATCAAAAACTGAAAAATTGGGCGTGCAAAATTATTCAGCCCCTTTACTTTCAGTGCAGCAAACTCTCTCCAGAAGTTCAGTGAGGATCTCTGAATGATCCAATGTTGACCTAAATGACTAATGATGATAAATACAATCCACCTGTGTGTAATCAAGTCTCCGTATAAATGCACCTGCACTGTGATAGTCTCAGAGGTCCGTTAAAAGCGCAGAGAGCATCATGAAGAACAAGGAACACACCAGGCAGGTCCGAGATACTGTTGTGAAGAAGTTTAAAGCCGGATTTGGATACAAAAAGATTTCCCAAGCTTTAAACATCCCAAGGAGCACTGTGCAAGCAATAATATTGAAATGGAAGGAGTATCAGACCACTGCAAATCTACCAAGACCTGGCCGTCCCTCTAAACTTTCAGCTCATACAAGGAAAAGACTGATCAGAGATGCAGCCAAGAGGCCCATGATCACTCAAAAGTGTTGTTTAAAGTTTGCCACAAGCCACCTGGGAGACACACCAAACATGTGGAAGAAGGTGCTCTGGTCAGATGAAACCAAAATTGAACTTTTTGGCAACAATGCCAAACGTTATGTTTGGCGTAAAAGCAACACAGCTCATCACCCTGAACACACCATCCCCACTGTCAAACATGGTGGTGGCAGCATCATGGTTTGGGCCTGCTGTTCTTCAGCGGGGACAGGGAAGATGGTTAAAATTGATGGGAAGATGGATGGAGAAATACAGGACCATTCTGGAAGAAAACCTGATGGAGTCTGCAAAAGACCTGAGACTGGGACGGAGATTTGTCTTCCAACAAGACAATGATCCAAAACATAAAGCAAAATCTACAATGGAATGGTTCAAAAATAAACATATCCAGGTGTTAGAATGACCAAGTCAAAGTCCAGACCTGAACCCAATCGAGAATCTGTGGAAAGAACTGAAAACTGCTGTTCACAAATGCTCTCCATCCAACCTCACTGAGCTCGAGCTGTTTTGCAAGGAGGAATGGGAAAAAATTTCAGTCTCTCGATGTGCAAAACTGATAGAGACATACCCCAAGCGACATACAGCTGTAATCGCAGCAAAAGGTGGCGCTACAAAGTATTAACTTAAGGGGGCTGAATAATTTTGCATGCCCAATTTTTCTGTTTTTGATTTGTTAAAAAAGTTTGAAATATCCAATAAATGTCATTCCACTTCATGATTGTGTCCCACTTGTTGTTGATTCTTCACAAAAAAATACAGTTTTATATCTTTATGTTTGAAGCCTGAAATGTGGCAAAAGGTCACAAAGTTCAAGGGGGCCAAATACTTTCGCAAGGCACTGTATATAGTAGGCGCCGTCAGAGGAAAGCCCATAAAATCATCAGAGACTCCAGTCACCCAAGTCATAGACTGTTTTCTCTGTTATCACATGGCAAGCGGTACCAGAGCGTCTAGGACCAGAAGGCTACTTAACAGCGTCTACACTCAACCAATAAGATTGCTGAACAATTAATTAAATGGCCACTGGACTACTTACATTGACCCCCCCCCCATTTGTTTTGCACACTGCTGCTCCCCTGTTTATTATCTATAAATAATGACTTCACCCCTACCTACAAATTATCTCAACTAACCTGTATCCCCGCACACTGACTCGGTACCGGCACCCCTTGTATATAGCCTCATTATTGTTATGTTATTGTGTTACTTTTTATTATTATTTTTTACTTTAGTCTATTTGGTAAATGTTTTCTTAACTCTTCTTGAACTCCACTGTTGGTTAAGGGCTTGTAAGAAAGCATTTCACAGTAAGGTCTACACTTGTTGTATTCGGCGCATGTGACAAAGTTTGATTTGATTTGATTTCTCCCATTCTTCTCTGCAGATCCTTTCAAGCTCTGTAAGGTTGGATGAAAAGCTAATTTCAGGTCTCTCCAGAGATATTCGAAAGGGTTCAAGTCCGGCCTCTGGCTGGGCCATTCAAGGACATTCAGAGACTTGTCCCAAAGCCACTCCTGCATTGTCTTAGGTGTGTGCTTAGGGTCGTTGCCCTGTTGGAAGGTGAACCTTCACCCCAGTCTGAGGTCCTGAGCACTCTGGAGCAGGTTTTCATGAAGGATCTCTCTGTACATTGCTCCATTCATCTTTCCCTCGATCCTGATTAGTCTCCCAGTCCCTGAAAAACATCCCCACATCATGATGCTGCCACCACCATGCTTCACCGTAGGGACGGTGCCAGGTTTCCTTCAGACGTCGCTCTTGGAATTCAGGCCAAATAGTTCAATCTTGGCTTCATCAGACCAGAGAATCTTGTTTCTCATGGACTGAGAGTCCTTTAGGTGCCTTTTGGCAGACTCCAGTGTGCTGTCATGTGACATAATCATGTCTCAACCTCATGGCTTGGTTTTTGCTCTGACATGCACTGTCAACTGTGGGACCTTATATAGACAGGTGTGTTCCTTTCCAAATCATCCAATCAATTGAATTTACCACAGGTGGACTCCAATCAAGTTGTAGAAACATCTCAAGGATGATCAATGGAAACAGGATGCACCTGAGCTCAGTTTCGAGTCTCATAGCAAAGGGTCTGAATACTTATGTAAATAAGGTATTTCTGTTTTTTTAATCTTTTATATTGTGCAAAAATGTCTAAAAACCTGTTTTCATTTTGTCATTATGGGAAATAGTTTGTAGATTGATGAGAAAAAAACAATTATACATTTTTAGAATAAGGCTGTAACGTAACAAAATGTGGAAAAGGGGAAGGGGTCTGAATAGTTTCCGAATGCACTGTATATAACACACAAAGTCCTATGTTATCTATTTTAGCCTTGACGTTAAATAACATGAATAACATGAACTGTTCCCTCATATTGAATACACCTTATATTGAATACCCCTTATATTGAATACCTCTAGCACACAGACACAAGTGGTGGGTAATGTGAGAGTGAGGCGACACAACATACTGACCAGAAACTAGTCTGAATATGTTAATCATTTCCCTGGACTCGTTCTCATTCAACCAAGCCAACAAAAAAACACAGAGGGGAGAGAGAGAAGTGGGATCACATTAAATGAATACTGTGAAGTCTGCTCCCTAGGGAGGCAGGCTTGAGCAACACTTCAAACCGAGAGAGAGGGAAGGAAGCAGGAAGAGAGGCTAGATTCTGGGATTGAAAACGTGTGTATTTAACAGTGTAGGGACAGAGGGAAAGGCAACCATACTCAAAGCTCACACCTACCTCCGCAGTCTTACTATAAGCATCCAGGTTGATCGCTGAAGACCACCAGGCAAACACTGACCCCAACAACCAGAGACCACCTGATCAGGACTGAGGGTAAAGGACTGACAGGCAACAGGGACTGGTTAACCTCATGTAAGTGACACATTTTGGTCATGTTAATGTTGTCACATCGTCTATTGTTGAGTATGCTAGTGTCATGAAATCACGTGGGGGGCACCATTGCTTGTGCAGACTTGACCTTCTTTCTACATGACAGTCTTGAGATTGAACAAGCTGTTACACAGCATCCAAGGGGTTAAACGGTTGTTGACCCTCATCAAGTTTGGTGTGTCTGTTTAACAGAACCCAGGCCAGATCGCTAATATTATCCGCAGTAATAGGTTAGTCAATGCCCCCTTTCAAAATGAACTTGCAATGAGATCCAAGATACTGTTTGTGAGATACTCAAGGTTAGGCATTGTGTTTATTGGAATACAACAAAAAACAACTCCACAGATTTAACTAGAGCACCGAGGGTAACATTAGTTCAGCTGTATCAGTATGGTTAATATTTAACCCATCTCAGACAGTCCAGTACAGACTATGCGTACATAGTGTCCCCTCGAATCGACCTCATGGAAAGTGTGTCTGTTGTGATGGAGAGGGGATTTTTGACAGTGAAAGGAGCTATAGTTTGACAGATTGTGTCATTGCTGTAGTTCAAATCTCTATTTTCTTCCTTCACATGTTTGTTTTACGAATCCCTCACTCACTATCCCGGTCTCCCTCCACACTCTCTTTTTCAGCGTCTGAACATTTTAGTCACATTGATGGGTGACAATAACCTGGACAATTAATGACAATATGTTGATTACACTGTACTGTGTATCACCCATTTGTTATCTATTGCTGACACAGGGCGGCGCACAATTTGCCCAGTGTCGTCCGGGTAAGGATTTGGCCCGGTGTAACGGTTCTCTTTAGGTGAAGTGGAGGCGGACCAAAATGCAGCGTGGTTGTTATTCATTGTACTTTAATAAAGAAACTGCACACGAATAAACTAACAAACGTGGAAAACCTAAAACAGTCCTATCTGGTGCAAAACACAGAGACAGGAAAAATCACCCACAAACACACAGTGAAACCCAGGCTACCTAAATATGGTTCCCAATCAGAGACAATGACTAACACCTGCCTCTGATTGAGAACCATATCAGGCCAGACATAGAAATAGACAAACAAGACATCCAACATAGAATGCCCACTCAGATCACACCCTGACCAACCAAAACATAGAAACATACAAAGCAAACTATGGTCAGGGTGTGACACCCGGGTTAGGCCGTCATTGCGAATAAGAATTTGTTCTTCACTGACTAGTCTAGTTAAATAAAGGTTCAATAAAAATAATATTATGAATGTATTATTCAATAGATATCTTGGCAGGGAGTCAGGCTCATTAAAGCAGGCCATGCCCGAGTTAACTTTAAAACCAATAGAAATCTAGGCAACTGCATCACTTCCTTGTTCTGAAGAGGGAAGAAGTAGTGTGGTGAGAGGGTCACAGCCCTTAACAATTTGGATCATCATAGATTACAATCAGCTTCTGTTCTCGACAGAGGACCAATCTCTTTTATCCTGTCCCCCTTCTCTCTCATATATATATATATATATATATATATATATATATATATATATAGTGCTCGGACAATACAAAACCACATAGGTTCTGCAAAGTAAACCAGGTAATTTGCACGTGCATAGACTGTTTTTACTGTGTTGACTACTTGAGTACATTGTTTACCTCCGGTATAACTCCTCTATCCTTTTTTAATAGGATTTGCTACAAAGCCACAGATCTTTATTGAAGTAAGAGATAATTTGTTACTATCTCGAAAATGTCTAGCAATTCAGCATGGTTCAAAACTGGCTCATAGGAAAGTAGGTTATTGAGTTATGAATCACTAACAGTATGTAATGGAGCCGTTAGTTGAAATCAAAGAGAAGTGGACCTACTGTATTGTTGACCATTGACTGGAAGGAAGGAAATGTTGAGAATCCAGTACAAGGAAACTGCCCGATCCTTTACTCCACTGGCACAATCCAAACATTTACAGGAATTTCCTCCATGTACCACATATAGCCTGAGGGGTGGGGGTGGGGTGGGGTGGGGGTATTGTAGCAAGCTTTTAGCAATATGACTGTCAAATCCCCTAGTGAGGAGGATTTAAAAAAAATAGGAGTTACAGTATAAACAAGTTTCTGTCCCCAAAATATTATTGTGATCACGTATCCCATTCCTGGGTTAAGAAGCATATGTCCTCTGGCTCAGAGAGCAACGCCAGACTGGAGCTCCAACTGATACCAACAAGACAGGACTGGCCCACGACCTGTCCTAAATGGTGTGTGTGTGCGAGCGTGCGTGCGTGCGTGTTTGTCAGTCTGTGCTCGTGTGACTGTTCCTGTGTGTGTGTTTTTGTTCTCATACATTCATGAACGAGAGGTAGAAGAACTGAAAAGGACAGCGCTAGAGCTACAAGGATCCACCGAATCAGGAAAGGCTGTTTGTGGGAGGAGAGAGAGAGAGAGAGAGAGAGAGAGAGAGAGAGAGTATGCAGGTAGAGAGACCAAGGCATTAGGTGTCCTATTACAGATACTAGTATGGTGTTGTTTTGTCTGCAGGGGCTGGGTCATCCACAACAAGTCCATGTGGATTTCAGCAGCACGGATACACACAGAAACACACCGGCAGTCATTAATACAGCAGCAGATTTTCACCGCAGCCGGACAAGTTAGGCGGCCTGCATGATAGATTAAGTTTCACTGCCTGTGAATTGAGGGACAACGAATAGGGTACGAGAAGGACGAGAGAGAGAAAGACAGGGAGAGAGAAGAACAGAGGGAGAGAAGGCACAAGGCGAAGGGAGAGACTGTTGAAGGGAGTTCTACTTGCTCCAGAGACCGAAGGACAGTGCATCCTCTGTACCCTGTGATCTGGGCCAGCTGAGAGGGGACTTCTGCACCATGGATGTGAGTAGAGATGGAGACTACAGTCTGGGGAAAATAGGGGATCAGGCTATTCACTTGTGGAGTAGTATCGGTCACCTGGACTCGTACAGCAGTGGTTTACAGGATCACAGTGATGGGACTTTAGGGAAAACATATGGGATAACATGCCCATGTTTACCTGTGTAATAAATGTACGGTCTGTGTGTTTAGTGAACAATTGTTATACTTGTAAATAGTCCCTTGCAAAGCAAGCAATCCTGAAGTGCATTTGAAAGTGTTACCATGTTAGTATTACTGTGTCTCTGCTGACAATATCACATTTTTGTGAGTTCCACAGTACTGGTCAAAGGTTTTATAACACCTTCTCATTCAATGGTTTTACATTGTAGAATAATGGTGAAGACATCAAAGCTATGAAATAACACATATGGAATCGTGTAGTAACCAAAATATTGTTAAAAAAGTTCATTTGTAGAATTACTTTCCTTCTTAATGCGTTTGAGCCAATGCGTTGTGTTGTGACAAGGTAAGGGGTGGTATACAGAAGATGGCCCTATCTGGTAAAAGGCTAAGTCCATATTATGGCACGGACATCTCAAATAAGCAAAGAGAAACAACAGTCCATCATGACTTTAAGACGTGAAGGTCAGTCAATAAGGAAAATGTGATGTTTTGATGTCTTCACTATTAGTCTAAAATGTAGAAAATAGCGACAACAAAAAAAGACAAACCCTTGAATGAGTAGGAGGTGTTCTAAAACCTTTGGCCGGTAGTGTAAAAGTGGGAAATAGACATAGATTAGGGTTCTTGTGATTGTACACATCTGTCGTGGGTGGCAGAAATGCTAAGTGACCAGTGTTCAGTTTGTGTAGGAAACTGGTGTGCGTTTGTGTGTGTATGTATGCCTGTGTGTGATCATGCAAATCTGTGTTGTTGGAGAACGCTGCCTTTGATTACAACTCAAGTGTAGCTTCTCTAAAGGTCTTTTTTGCTTTCAAATGTGTATTTTATTTACTTTGGTTGCTTTTACCAGGTAAGTTGACTGAGAACACATTCTCATTTACAGCAACAAGCTGGGGAATCGTTACTGGGGAGAGGAGTGGGATGAATGAGTCTGGGGGATGATTAGGTGACCGTATGAGGGCCAGATTGGGAATTTAGCCAGGATACCTGTTTCACGTCCCATCCAAAAGACAGCACCCTGCACAGGGCAATGTCCCCAATCACTGCCCTGGGGCGTTGGGATATTATTATTTTTTAGACCAGAGGAAAGGGTGCATCCTTCTGGCCCTCCAACACCACTTCCAGCAGCATCTGGTCTCCCATCCAGGGTACAACCAGGACCGACCCTGCTAAGCTTCAGAAGCAAGCCAGCAGTGGTATGTAGGGTGGTAAGCTGCTGGCACTCTAAAATACAATCCACAATGAAGAGCGAGCACCTTTTTATACACTAAAGCAAAACATGCCAATTGATTTTATCGGTTATTAAACCTTCTGTGAGCCAGTTCTGCTTCCCAATTGCTTCTCAATGCAAACTGGGTCTAGTCCCATTGGCCCATGCAGGATAGTGAACAAACGACCTGAACACACCTCTGTCTCGCTCCCTCACACACGCATAGACATTTGCATACCCCCCCTCTCTATCTCTGTGATTTTATTCCACCCATATTGTAAATTTATGCCAACTGTCTGTCAAAGTGAATTATTGCACTGTCATTGACATGGATTGTGTGATTCAGGTTCAAGTAATATATTTGAGTAAATGAATGTGTGCTGCATGTAGTTAGTGACCTATAGTTTTTATGTGGTCTACAAATCACTCGGAGTCCCTATTTTCGATAGTTTGCTATGTATTGTATGTATATTGCTGGTCAACTTTGATGAAACATTGCAGGTATTTTGGTTTATGTTTGGTACTGGTCAGTCAGCTGTCAGCTCCGAGATGTGTATAGTCACATTTCAAGTTGAACTGGCTGACCTTCCTCTTCTCCCACCTCTGTACTCTACCATCCATTCTTTCTTTCTCTCCTTCTCTCTTTGTAACCATATTTCCTTATCTCATAGCCTGCTCATATTGACCTAGATTAGTTGACCTAGATTAGTTCCTACATCTACGTGGAGAGTTCCACCAACCAGCAGCATCTCCATGACTCATGCAAATCATACGGATCTTTCTCTCTCTCTCTATGTGTGTGTGTGTGTCATTCAAATTAACACTTACGTACAGTGAGCACTGTTCCCTCTAAATTGTGCGCGTTAACCTCCTGCAGGACTACCGCACACAGGAAATGCCATGATGCGCAGAGACGGACCCAAGCGATTGAACTTCACTGAGTTCGCCCTATTAGTTTGCACTATATTATAGATCAACTCCCCCCCATCGAATCAACATTATATCAGACACCCTTCAATGCACCAAACCAGTACAAGTCTAACTTTGCAAGATTGAGTCTTTGATTTTGTGTCGGGCAGAGCCAGAACGCCATGGGGAAGATTTAAATTGGCGGGTGCAGCCCGCGAGCGGCGTTTCAATCACCGGCGAGTGAACGCGTTTTTCAGATCAGACCGCAAAGCAGCAGTTAGCGAGTTATCGACCCTTGCCTAGATACATATAAGTCAGCAATGGGGAGTTACTGCTTCCTACAAAAGGTGAAGGCTACACGTCAAGCCGTATTTGAAAAGCCAGTCCGGTAAAAAAGCTTACAGTAGGTCGTTTTTCTGTTGCTTTAGCACCATATAGCTGATTCCCCCCCAAAAAATCAACGCTTGATGATGAGTTGGTTATTTGAATCAGCTGTGTAGTGCTAGGGCAAACAACAAAATGTGACCCCAGGGGAGTGTCTTTAACTGTTTCGGATTGTAGTCAGTTAAATGAACAGTATATGTATATCTCACTTCCCCCTTTTCTCCGAAGTTGTGGTTGTTTGGCTATTCTTCTCCTCCGTGTTGCTAGAACCCTCTGTTTTAGTTTCCAATATTAGACCAGACTGTCTCCATGGAGAATAGACAGGAAGACTTCACGCAGATGAAGGGATTTCACTCGCAATTGAATTGTTAAAGTGAAATTACGGGACATATATATTTATTTAAAAAAAAAACATTTGAGAATGTCTCACTACAAGCCTTTGATTTTGGGTTATATTTAACAAACTTTAACATGTTTTGTTTCTGTAATGGTAAATCTGTGAACAAAAGCACTGAGAACTTTAACTACAGAAGACCAACAGCAGTTGTTACCCAGCCACCTAAGAGCCCTGTCCCTCACTATAGCCACCATCTATCTTGTCCCTCCATACAGTATAACCCTCCATATCTGCGGGATGGTGTATTGTGTGGCGTTGTCCATATTAGAGCAGCCTCCGTCTCAAAAGGACATGGGTTCGCTGTTGGTGAGTGTTGTCGGACAGTCCGTAGACTGTGCATGGAATGTATTTGTGTATTAGTGACAGATTTGTATAGTACTTGTGGAGCGGTTGGCGAGATCGGACAGAATAGCCGATACTGTAGATACCTAACAGACTGTTTGAGACACGAGTCACTGGTATTTTGGGATGTTGTTGTTTTTGGTCCTAATGGCTGTTTCACCAGTGAGCAGGTTTCGTTCACTGAAGCTATGACTCATGAGAGTTATGATGGCGGGTACTTGTGCTTGCTGTACACTTGAATGTAAAAGCTGAGGGGGGCAGAGCTGTCAATGACATAACTTGAATTAAGTGGTTTATAGCGTGCATGATTCGAATGCTGTGTTTATAGCATGCTCCACCATTCAAGATCTATTGTCCTTTAATGGAGTGGAATAACACCGCATAAGGCAACTACACATTGAGCAGAGTACCACACCTGAGGATGTGTCATACAACTATCTCTGTCTTTGTGTCAGACGGGCCTGGGAACTGTGCTCACAGCATTAGGCATGACAGTCACACACAACTTTGATGGGAGGCACGCTGTTCCGTGTGTGTGTGTTCTTGATCCAATCTGTCGTGCCTCCCCTCTCTAGGCCCTAGAACCTCACAAACTCTTACACAATGTCCCACGTTCTGCACCGAGCACAGTATTAATCCCCTTTGTCTCATTCTGTCGTCTCTCTCTCGCCAGACTGACACCAGCCTTGCTGAAGAAAGCAATATACCATTAAATCCTAGGCAACAAGGTAAGCCATTGTAGTGGAATTGATTCATTTTGCAATCATATTGTACAAGTATGACTTAATATGCAATCATTTACTGTCCAATTAGGCTTTAGTTGCATGTGTCTATGTGTTTAAATAGCTACAAAATCCTGATTGTTCCTCTCCCCCAGTTGAAGTACGGCCTGGTATGAAACGAAAGCTCATGACGGCTCTGAACTCCCAGAAAGAGAAGTCCTCGTCGAGGAATAGGGTCCTGATCACTGTGTTGATGGTACTGCTAGTGCTAGGGATCCTGGCCACGGCTGGCTACTTCAGTGAGTCCAGCTTCGAAACCCATCATCCCTGCATCCCAGACTGCACCCTATTCCCTGCATAGTGCACTGCTTTTGAACAGGGCCCATAAGGATCAAGAGTAGTGTGGTCAAAAGTAGTGCACTATGTTGGGCATAGGTTGCTGTTTGGGACGCAAACCCACCTCTACACCCTCTCTTCCCCCTTAGGTAACACAAGACATACTAGTACTTCTCCCCTGTACAAATACTCAGTGATTCACAATGAAACCATAGCAACATTATGGAATTTGATTCCACAAACTTTTTTTTTTTAATAACCTGTCTTCTGTACTCTCTCCTCCTTTAATCCCTCTTTCCCCTTTCCTTTCTGTCCTCAGTCGCCCAGCTGATCAACAGTAAGTACTTCTTCTGCTCTCGGTCGGTGAAGTTCATTCCCCTGGACAAAGCATGTGATGGGATGGTGGACTGTTCAGGAGGAGAGGACGAGCTCACCTGTGTGGCCAGCATGACGGTCAACACTACCTTCCCAGGTAAAACGCGCGCACACACACACAGGCGCGCGCACACACACACAGGCGCGCGCACACACACACAGGCGCGCGCACACACACACACACACACACACAGGTATGGACAGGTACTCACACACACACACACACACACACACAGAGGTATGGACAGGTACTCACACACACCACTCCATCTATAAATCTTTATACATCTGTCTCTGTCACTTCTATGTGTTTAATCTCATTCTTATTCTCTCTTTTTTCTCTCTCGGTCTCTTACTTTCCTTTTCCTGTCTCTCTCTGTGATGCGCACCTCTGCATCCTCTCTCTTGCTGTCTTTCTCTCTCTCTTACTCTGTCTCTCTCTTTTACTCTGTCTCTCTCTTTTACTCTGTCTCTCTCTTTTACTCTGTCTCTCTCTTTTACTCTGTCTCTCTCTTTTACTCTGTCTCTCTCTCTCACTCTGTGTCTCTCTCTCTCACTCTGTCTCT